>NW_017675050.1:19889-73140 GCF_001879085.1 Nicotiana attenuata
ATACTGCAACTGTCTAGGATGTTCGGTATCTACCTGCGTGTATCCATTTGCACACAATTGGCTCTTGCGTGCTCAATGTCCTATTCACTCTTGCCTTTTTCCGCTCAAGTAGTGAATGTCAAAATTGCTAGCAAACTTAAGTTCTAAGGTTTCACAACAAGTACCAACCGCTTCGGGGTGGAGTGGAAGTTGTGTATTCACAAGGACGGACAATTAAAAGCAAACGGACTTGAACCAAGCAATTCGCAACGAAATTAAAAGACAAACACGAAACATTGGCACGAAACAAAATTAAGCACACAAAGAACTAGGTTAAACTTAATATGAACTAATATCAAGTTTACACTAGTTTAGAGCACAATAAAAAGTTGACAGAAAACTGAAACTAATTTAGAGTTAACAATCAGAGTTTCTTGGTAAAACTGTGCGACCACTGTAGCTCCTAGTTTTCTGAAGTTTCCTGAGCATTCCCTGAACCTGAATTAAACTTGAAACCACTGTGAACTACAATTCTGTTAAACAACTAAAACAGCTGGGAAAAATTAATCTGCAGATGTGCAACTGATGTCCAAAATTGCAGGAACAATGCTGATTTCGAGGTTAACAACTTGTGCAATTCATGCTGTTAAACACCGCTCAAACATAGGTTCACAAGCTCAAAAGATCTCAAACTTAAAACCTTTTCAATTTCAGTTGCAGTTTCCACAAAGCAGAATAACCACAAAGTGCAAAAAATTTCAGCTGAAAACAGTCAACAAAACTGCAGAAATTGCTGAAACAGCGCAAATATCAGTGGCAGGAATAATACAGATTTTCTTTGCTCTAATGCTAGTCCAAGGCTTCACAATTCAGAAGCTCACAGATGTAGAAACAATGCTGAACTCTCAGTCCAAACTGTGCAGATTTTGCTGCTCAAACACTCCTCCAAATTGATGCAATTAGGCTGTCAAACATATGCAGAAGTCTGATCAAACACTGCTGAAACAGGGCAGATTTACTGCTCAAAAGTGTTGGATTTCCAGCAGCCTAAACCATTTGTTTGTTGCTGCAATTTCTGGACAACAAGAAGTAGCTAAAGAGCTGGTGTGATATGAGCATACAATGCAGAAAGATGTTGCTAAATGCTGTCCCAAACAGTGGTTGTTGAATGCAGAATTACAACTCAACTTTGGCTCTCCAAAACTAATTCAATTCAACTGAAAACTTGACGACAAGCTCTCAATCAAAATTCAACAGCAACAAGAATGAAAAATGAATTTAAGTCTTCGAGTCAAGCACTCGAGCTCCAAATGAACAGTTGCAATCAGTTAATTCAAGCAATAAACAACACGAGTCGACTTGAATGATTCAAGCTAATTACCTCAGAGAACAAATTCTCTCCAAAATTTCAGAAATGCCTGACTGAAAATCTCTCGCTGAATTGTGTGACATATAAAAATTGTTAAAGATAAATAAAAAGATTGAAGTTGGACGTAGTGTGTTTTCTGCAAACAGATTGCAGGTAGTGCATCTTGAGCTGCAGTTCTTGAAGGGCTAAGGTCCGAGAGAACTCATCGTCAGATCAACAAAGGACAATTTCTATGTATGCTGTGTATATATAAAGCAATTTCTAAACTGAACAAGCTTTGACACCAAACTTTTTTCTTACTCGACTTTGATTGATACATTTCATAACCTTTTTAAGATGTGGACAATTTATACCATGTAGAATGTGTGACTCATATATGCAATTACCGACAAATTTAAGTAAACGACCATTAGTCTACTAAATGCTAGACTATTATTCTGCAGAATAGGCTAGGCATTTTTTGTATATGTCTTTAGACTTTAGCCAGTTTTATATTGTACCAGGTCAAAGAAACGCTAAAAGTTCAATTGAACGGCCAATTATAACCGGCCATAATTAAAAAGTATTACCAAATAGACTAACGGGCTAATGGGCGTTTGGACATAGAATTGTAAAATTCCAAAAAAAGTTAAAAAACAATTTCAAGTGAAAATGGTATTTGAAAAATAAAGTTGTGTTTGGACATGAATATAATTTTGGATTGTTTTTGAAGCTTTGTGAGTGAGCTGAGTGAAAAATTTAAAAAATAACTTTTTGGAGTTTTTCAAATTTTCAAAAAATTCCAAAATTCATCTTCAAGTGAAAATTGGAAATTTTATGGCCAAACACCGATTTCAAAAAAAAGAAAAAAAAATCGGAAAAAGTGAAAATTCTTATGTCCAAACGGGCTCTTAAAAAGGTAATTCGTTGGAAACGAGTAACTATACAATCTCGCAGAACAAAGAACCCAAGTGAAGCGAGACCAGCCTTACTGTTTTGTTAAAGCAGTAACAATACCAACCGGGCAAAAGGCCACTCAAATTTCAACTTGTCACTCTAGCTAGAATTGTGACCTTTTGATCATTGGATTGTGCATGCCAGCCCAAAATGAGAAACATAATAATAGAAGAATATCAGCCCGTAGAACTACAAAGCAACCGAATATTGGTTTTATCAAAACTGTAATTTATACTCCAAAGAAAAGAAAAGTACCCAGAGGTAGATTGTTAGCAGATAAAGGAAATGATTATGAAGACAAAGTATAGACCAGAATTTGTATCCTAGACGAAACAGAAGCAGGTGGTGGGACGTAACAGGCACTTCCGTTTTCCTTCTTCCTGAACACGATGGTATATTTCAATTTGACAGTTCAAAATGACAATTGATAAGCTCCTCATTGAGCAATTAAGATAGTAACGAACAAAATCAAAAAAATATGGCAACTTCACATCAACAAAGTAACTCATTACATGATCATTTGAAAAAGAAAAAAAAAAAGCTTCTGCCATGTCCATAGTTAATGTTTCTTACAAGCTGTAACCACGAGGTATGATTTAATTCTCTCTAACATCAAAGTGGTGTTTCACACGTTTTAGTTTAAATAATGATTGATAGCTTGTATTAGTGTTATTTTCTTTCGACTCGTGAAAGAGGGAAACCTTTCAAATGAAGAACTTGAATCAGCACACAGAACTCTGTTAATAATGCAAGCAAAGCAAGCAGAGTAGGAATGATACACTATTTCTTTGTTCGGATGATGAGACTGAAGAGTTGGAATTTCATTTCCATTCTATTTCCACTATTACAGTGCAGAAAACTTTTTCAGGAAACACATATTCTAACTCTATTCTGTGTCTACTGTACATGTTGTAGCAACTATTGATTACAAAAATTATGGACTCTTACGAGTCCTAATGTCGTTTGTGTTGGGTGCTATAATAATCTATAAATACATACAAGGTTAAAGAAGAAAAGAATGACAATAACTAAAGGGACTCACCTTTGCTCTATTTCCATGATGAATCCAGAGCTCTAAGAAGGTATTGAAATGTTAATAATTGTAGACTTCTGCATATTCTCGCAATTCTTGCCTGTTCTTATTTTGGAACAACATGTAGGCATCTCATACTGTCTAAGCAGGAGACAAGGATCTCAGCAAATCCTAATCAATTGGAATTGCTATAATAGCAGAATGTTGCATATAACCGAGGGTTCCAATCCACTTTGGATCCCATAAAATACGTGCTTTCAATGTCTTCAAGTTCAGCTACTCGTGGAAATCCTCATAAGGCGAAGATTCACTTGATGAATCACTTTCAAATGGGGTGGTCTCTCTTGGTGATGAAGGAAGTGATTCTCTTTGTTGAGAAGATAAACCTGGAAAGAAAGACTTGTGTCAGTAACCAATATTACTGATACTTTGTAGCATAGCTTAAAATTAAAACGACCACACTGTCAGCCAAACTGGCCCAAAACCAGAGGACTAAAATAGCAACTGTGACTAAGCAATCTAGACATCATAAAATGTTGGGCCTATTAGAAAGCTATTAGTTCTCTGTTCTGCTGACTTTAGCACAACTGAGAGCACAGAATGGCATCCTACATTAGTTCTTCCAAGAGGAAAACAATAGGACCATAAAAGAGAGAACAGGATACTTTCAACATGGAAAAAGCTCTGCCAACCTTTTGGTCCTCTAGAACGAAACTTCTTTGTATGCCGTCTAATCAGCTTCTTGGCTTTTGTTATGGTTAGTTGTCTGGCAAAGGGAGAGAACTCTGCCTCACTTTCACTCCAGTCACCAGGTATCTCATTTTCTGCTTCACCCCTCATTGTCCGAAGCACGAAAGCCCTGGCCTTTCTGCGCTGAGAATTGAAAAGGCCTTTTATAGAGGTGACAAAACCATCACCTGCACCCTCAGGGGGGCGCTTAGGCCAGGATAAAGGGTTCTGCTCGGATTTTCCGGCTGAACCACCATCACTATCACTGAGATTAAGATCAATATCGGGGACACCAGCAGCACCAGCTTCCCTTTGATTATGTGCTTTATCTTTAAACTTCTTGCACTGCATTAGTATAAAAGACATGGTCACTGAAGAGTTAGTCCTCTTGAGGTAGTCGATGAGTCTGGAGATACTTATTACCGATTATCATACAGCAACAGATAAAGATATTTAATGTGGTCAAATATTGAATGATTACAGATAATGGAAATTGGAAAAATATAATTTCAAAGGAACTAACCTGCATTCCTGTTAGTGATTTTAGGACTCCCCATATGATGTGTTTCTTAACTCTTGAGAATAGCCTCCGCCAGGTTCCAGTAAATTCAACACGATGGAATGTATCCATCAGTAATCTTAAATCACTCACAGCAAATCTTGATCCTTCATATGTAACAAGTAACTCAACCTAGTTCATGCATATCAAACATGTATTAGTTCCGAAAACAAACAAACTGACGAAGCTACAATAAGTTATTAGCCCACATAATGGACTGACCTGACTAATCTTGATATTGTGGAACTCTCTCATTCTTCGAGGCCTAGATTTTTTCTCATCCTGTGCCTTGCCCACCTTTTTCTCTTCATGAGAGGAGTGGCCAAACTTAATTAGTTTTGATTCTTTGGATTTGTTTCTGTTACCTTCATCTGGCTACTCAATACCGGCAAAGGGCTCACTTGTTGAAGAAGTAACACACTACTAGAAACACATGGATTTCCCACGGCGAAATCAGTGGGAAACCGGTGGGAAAATCGAGTTTTCACACCGCATTCCCACCGAAATGAGTCACCAGGAAAATGCCTGGTGGGAAATATCTTCCCAGAGACGTGGTGGGAAATTTCCCACGGGTTTCCCAGAGAAACTTTAATAGGAAAAATAATGAAATTTCGCACCAACAATCAGTGGGAACTATTATTAGTAATTTTTATTAATTTTAATACATTAGCCAGGGAAGTGGTGGGAAAAATGCATAGGGAGCTGGAAATAAAGTATGAACTTTCCCACTGATAACGGTGGGAAATATGGAAGTTCTGAAAAATAAAGTGTGAACATTCCCACTGATATCCGTGTGAAATGTGTTAATTCTGAAAATAAAAGTATGAACTTTTCCACCGATATCAGTGGGATAAATGCAAATTATGAAAAATCGTATGAACTTTCCCACCGATATCAGTGGGAAATATGCAAGTTCTGCAACTAAATGACGAACCTTCCCACGGAATCAGTGGCAATTCCGTGGGAAATTTGGAAATTATTTTTATGCACAATGCTGTAAATATACTGCACCACCTGCCAAACAAAAAAATACAACCACCAACCTAAATACAATTAAACATTCACACACAAAGATCAGCATCTTCCTATCCATTTCGTTAATTAACAACCAACAAAAACTGANTCTGGCTGCTCAATACCGGCAAAGGGACGTCACTTGTTGAAGAAGTAACACTTGAGGAGTGCATTTGCAGCATAAGTTCATCAGTAACAGATTCAGCAACGTTTTCTTCCCATGTTCTATCAAAGGATGATGTCCGTCTTAGCTCAGGGGTTGAGCCACAAACAATATTAGCTTTTAAGTTCTGCAACTTTGACACCTGCAATATTCAGGCAAGATAAACACATGTTTAATAAAGAGAAAAATGTGAGAATTTCGATAAAAGAAAATTAAGCATCAATGCTGGAGAATTTGCCAATCGGTAAGATAAACTTTAGCCCAAAGGGATATAAAGCCACCCTTCACATATCTAGCTAAGAAGTAACGAACAGTTAATGGAGGATACGGGACTCACTTGGGAGGAATCGCCAGAAGAGGGAAACTGACTTGCAGTTGTAACTGGTAAAGCGGAGTTGCTTGATTTGGCGCAGACCTGAGGATCTTTTGTTAGATGGTTACTTGACACTGGTGCTTCTTGAATTGATGAGCCTTTCTTGGCACGCCTTGAACCAGCAGTAGTTGAAAACTTCCACACTTCCTTTAAGCAACAAAACATTTAGCAACAATATCTGGTCAAATGGTTTATTTTCTGAGGAAAAACTTATTAGCGCGTATTTCCAATAAATGGACATTAGACACACCTGCCTGCGCTGGGAGTCTTGCTCTTCTTCTGGGAAAAAGTACTCCCACATCATTCTGTACATTGTCTCAGTCAAATGTATCTTCAAGGGGTAAATCTCCACCTGTGCAACGAAGGAATTTAAACAGGTTATGAAGTATGATAATAGAAAAGGCAAAAATTTGAGAAAAGGGTTAATCTCCCACTCAACTGCCAGCAAATATTTTTGGCATGTTATTCAGTGTGAAGAATGCAATGACCAGCACAGTGCTCAGAAGTGTAAAGTTCCCAAATCTTACAAGTTATCCCTCTCAAAAGGAAGAAAAAACCTAAAGTTTCAAAGTACTTATCAAAAGAAGCATTACTACCTGGAATAGTTCGAGAGGATAGTTTCCATCTTTTGGAGCCCCCTGCTTAGCATCTACTCGAAGCATCACTTTTCTGTAGCCATGACAAGCGAGACTCTATGGTCAGAACTAGCCACTGAAGTAAATATTTAAGGAGTGAATAACTGACAATTCAAAAATTTCAGTGATCATGCTGAAGAAATCAATTGGTAAACTATGGAGGTAGAGGTAAAGCTGCATCATAGCACATTTTCCACCCTGGTCATGCGGTGTACAGTCCCATGAGTGGCTGCCTTCTTATGGGTAATTGATTTCATCGGGTTTGATCATTTTCTTAATTGTCTTATCCATGCCCCTAACTCACTGGATTAGGACTACAACATACTATGTTTCACTCATTCATAAGTTTCAGTTGGGTACCTTAAAGAAAACCATTTCAAAGTGAAGTTCTAATACTCAAGGAAATTGTCTACGGAGACATAAATTATTAACATGTGTAGTTTGACCAAACCCAATTGCCTAAATATGCAGAATTGAGTACTTGAATGAGATCACATGATAATTAGGAGAGGGAAATCAATAACAAAGCAGATGTTAAAATGTGTGATCCGTTTCATCTAAAAACTCAGACTCTTAGACAGGGATTACTTTATTTATTTTAAGTTTGTAACACGTCCCCTAACGCGGGGGCTAGATTCTTTTATGACCATGCACGTGGAAATGTTATGTTGATGGATGGGGTTAAGACTTGGAACCCGTTTGGATGGGCTTGTTTTAAGTGGCTTTTAAGCCAAAATACTTTTACGCCATAAGTTAGGAATTCTAACTTTTGGCTTTTGGCTTGTTTTTGTCATTTTAGCTTAAAAACAAGTGCTTAAAAGCACTTTTTTACTTTATCCAAACACTACAAAATGACGTAAAAGCTATTTTGGCTTAAAAGCACTTAAAACAAGCCAATCCAAACGGGCTCTTGGGCCAAGGACCTCTGTGACTAGATTGTAAGATACCATGTTAAATTGTGTAAATTATCTCATCTAAAAGCTTTAACTTTTAGAAAGATGATATTTTTATTTATTTATTTTATGTCTGAGATAGCAGAGACAAGCAGTTTACTTAAAAGATGGGTTTAAGTGCAGAAGGCCACTTTTAAAAAAGAAAGGAGCTACGTGGACCAGAGAAAGAGAGTCTGGTATAGCAAGCTGTGTCAAGGTACTCAGAAATGGTCGCAGATGCAAGGTTGTCTCCAACACAATCAAATTCAATTTTTGCTGTTTGTACATGTACATTAGAGGAGCCAGTAGAAGTACCAACACCTATGGTTGCCAAAGATATGTAGAGAAATAATCATCTCAATTGCAAGTTGAGAGAGAATACCAATACAAAACTTTAAAGGACAAACATGGATACGAAATAAAAATGGGATCCCACCATGGCCCCCAACCCATATAAAATGGAAGCATAAACACTATACAGTTTAGATGTGCAAAAAGGAGCAAGAGACAGAGCAGGAAATAAACTGAAATTGTTGCATACTTTCCCCATTCAGTAGGAGGATTCCATGCTGATAGAAGCATATCAGACTTGGCATTTGGTAAGCAGTTTCTCACAACAAAATATTTTGTTGTGAATTTAGCAACCCCAACATCTTTGTAATCACGGTCGAAATCATATATCTGCATTAAGAAACAGCAGATTATATTCTTTCCTTCTGACTCAAGTGATTTCAATTTTAAATAGGAAAAATAAATTTCTAAAAACAAAAAAGAAGTAGGACGGTTAAGGGGAATTCCGAAAGTTATTAAACATAAAACAGTTTTCTGATCGCAAGATAACTTATTAAGGACCTCTGGGATTGCATGAACAAAGACATGGGTACCTTTTTATTCTTTTTGAGTAAGGTAACAGTATATTCATCAGCTCAAAGATTGTGCTGGAAACCATATTTACAAAAAAAAAAAAAATACATCCTGTCCATTGTCCAACAAAGCATGGTACTTAACAGTTCCTAAACAATGAACAGTTTCTGTAGGCAAGATACTTGTTTAAAAGGGATTGCATAAAAAGGAACACAGTACTTTACAGTTCAAGTATCAGTGTCCTTTACTGAAGTTTACTGACATGACTTTAGTTTTACCATGTAATGGTCTTAGACAAAACTGTAGAAAAAACTGACAGCCTGACACTGTGTTAGTGGAATCCATTTCATTAGCATCAAACCCTAACTCTGACACAAAAACAAATCTTTGGATGATGAAACCAAATTCGAAAGATGCAAAATTCATGGATTTTACAGCTGATCTATTTCAGAGGGGTCACCCTGCAATAAAAGTTCTCCAACTTAGGGAATTATTACCATATTGTTTCCAATTTTAACCCCTTCAAATAGATGAAACTTTGGCTGCAGTTTACTCCAATATAATTTTCTAGTTATTTATACCTTCGACTGCTAACTATTCTGACTCTTGTTTTTCTTTAATTGCTTCTTCTTTTTGTCGGAGAGAATAAAGCTGTACCATAACCAATATGAGATCACAAAGGGACAGCTTTAAAAAAAACATGAACTTTAACTTACGCAAGACCTAAAAGCCATTAATACATGTATGTTTATATTTGTTTCCTGGAAGATTGTCAGGAATATTGCAGCAGCTTGATATAAAATCCTACTGATAACTGATAAGCATTATCCTTCAACAGGTGTTGCCCATCAAGATTCCTTACAGGAATTTAGCCAAGCAAGGATATACCAAAAATACTGAAGCCATGTAGAGACTCACCATATCATTTATCTCAGCTTCAGCAAATGATCTTCCGTCCACAAGCATGCTCCAAACTACTTTATTAATTTGCAAAGAGATGCGCATAGCACAAGAAGGACTTTTGTTCTTTTCTTTCTCCATCAATCGGAGCTGTGCAGCTTTCTGTAGAGCCATCCTCAGAGATGCAGATGCTACTTTTCTGGATTTTTGAGCATTTACTAGATTTTTCTTCAGTCTTTGCACCTGCAGAAAGTTGCTTTTAATAAGCCTTCAAACTTGATACACCTTTTATCCCTATTACTGTAATGGAATCTATACATTTCAAAGCAAAACTCCAAGAAATCTGTTAACTTCATGGTCTTCACTACAAAAGTGACACAAGTTACCATGTGCAAACTATCAGAAGAAGGGTGTGTGTGTCAAAATGAATGGGCGGTTGGGCTGCATACTGGGGCGTATAGGGGTTTTAGAACATGGAGTCTGCAAAACACACCAACTTTTGTTTAGGCTTGGACAGGTTAGGTTCAAGTGGGTAGACATCTGCTTGGAGCTACTTGCAAATACCTTTTTTTTGTATCAATGGAAGTTCCTTTTTTCACCCCAAAAAAAAAAGAAGAATCTCTTACCTTTGCACCACAAAGACTTCTATTTCACCAAAAAGACAGTAAAACTGTCAAAATTCTTTACCATCTTTACATAATTACTTTCTTTTAACTAACACTGTTAATTGAACTCCTGAAAAACAAAAGGAAAATAAGGCAAATAACTATAATAGAGGCTCTCTAAACACCATTCAAGAAATGGCTTGACACACTGCCAGCATTTAAAACATAGACGTATGAGAATGACAGCATTCCAAAGCAAACAAAAGGTCATACCCAGTCACTTTTCACCTGGAAATAATCCATATGAATCATCAAAAATTTGAGAAGGAAATGATAGGCATATGCAACTAAACTATAACTTTTCAGTGAAAACTTAACAGTAAAACTGAAATCAAGAGAAGAAAAGCCTTGACATCAAGGTATTCTTGGGCTTATTACACAAAACCACATTTGTATCACTATAGCACATAGGATGATTGCTTTAAAACCCTCTAAAGGGAGAAGAGAAATCTCAAAGCAACCTGAAACTTGAATGACAGAGGTGAAGCAAGCTTATTTTATGGCATAGTACTCACAAAATTCGGTAAATTGAAGTTGAATTGCTTATGATATGTGGAGAAAGTACGGTAAGAAAAGTCCAGCATTCATGTTTATTTTTTCATTTTTCGGCAGGTTTTCACGATCCATCATCATTAATATCCAACTCAGATAAATCATTTTTAGCCTATATGCACACATAATGTATTTTATAGGCAGTTGGACCAGTCAAGGACTCACAAAAATTGGTAAATTGAAGTTGAATTGCTTGTGATATGTGGAGAAAGTACGGTAAGAAAAGTCCAGCATTCATGTTATTTTTCATTTTTCGGCAGGTTTTCACGATCCATCATCATTAATATCCAACTCAGACAAATCACTTTTAGCCTATATGCACACATAATGTATTTTACAGGCAGTTGGACCAGACAAGGCATATGATCGGATGAGGCCGTGATTGTTATCATTAATCGCCCCTCATATTACTTAAATAAGTCCGAAAAATGATAGTGCTCGGGAAAAGAGGAAAATGTAAAACCCCTTGATTCAACTGGAAGAACATTGGAAATTGGTAGAATCACATAGTGATGGGACTGAGTTACTATTGCAAGAGAATTTGTGACCTATTTGCCCGTTCTCACTAATGAACATGGAAGACAATAAAGGGATCAGCCTAGGTGAAGAATACGTATTGAACTCTGCCTCAGGATCACCCGATTGACAAGCTTCCAGGCCCAACAAAACGGACACGATGTGAGAACCAAGGTATGTCGAGGAGAACAGTTAGTTAGCCCTTTCTGGGCCCTAATTCTCAATAGCTTCCAACACGGGATCTCAACTTTTCATTTCAAGCTAAACCATGGGCATGGATCTCAAAATCTTGCCAAATTAAAAATCCGAGCTTTCCTACAGAAGTCCAATGTCATTTTACCAGTCGATGGCATTGAATGATATTCCATGCTATAGTGGCAACCGTGCCAGGTAGAAACAATTAGTCAAGAGTACATATCATAGGCTAAGGCTTATGCAATCATTTCAGAATCAACTTGTCAAACAGGAAAGGACTTATGTCATATTTCACATCTAACAATCTTAAAGTGCTTCAGAAAGTTCTGTCTTACCAAAATGGACCTTCCCCCGCTAATAATCCAAAGATCGCCTTCCTTTACTGGGTTCCTGTCCACAGATGCATCATTATAAAGAGATAATTTCCTAATATCATCCTGGATCAACTTCTGCGCTCTTTCTTTCTGTTCAAGGTTCACTCTTGCCAGTTCTACTTCTTCAACACCATCAGGTACAACTTCATCAGCCTCCTCTTCAACATCTTCGTCGTCACCCGCCGGATATGACAGGCTAACTTTTCGAGGCCTGATTTAGGAATCTCAATTAATTCCCTCAAAGATTTAAGATAAAGCTATGGAGATGTAACTCATCACATCCAAGTATAATAATAGAGGCTTCTGAGGAACAAAATGTGGGACGGGTTGCACTTATCCAAAAGCATGTTAAGCACAATAATAGGTTTATAGTAATTTTAGTGATTATAGATCTTAAAAACTGTGCTTACTTTGGAAGCCGGGCAAATAGAAGATTGGTCAACACATCTAGCATAACTTGGAACTGGCGGGATGTCATTGTTGCTGTTATATTATGTGAATTGAATGAAAGCTCCTTCAAAGGTTTCACCTGTGATAATACATAATCACGATTGAGAATCAAGCGAAGAAAACATCGTTATCAAAACATATGATGCAATAAAGAATTGGTCTAATAAGTCAGACAGAGTTCTCACAACACCGACATGATCAGGTTATCACAAATTCAGAAACAACGCATACATACCTTCAAGTCTGCGGTTGCACCTTTATGCCTAGTATAGCGGAAGTACATATCACAAGGCATAAAAACTCTCTCCAGTAAAGCTCCAGTGCGCTTCACTTTCGGTGAGCTTCTCCGAATTTTAGGAAGCCACTGCAGTCCAGCCCCTGGATCTACGTCAGTTGGGGCAACATGTGCCTGCACATGTTCTAACATCACAGAGTACTCCATGCGATTCCATGTCATTTCAGGTTGAGATTCACGAATTTGAACATTTCCTCCACCTAGAGCTTGTTCAATCACTTCATAGCCAATGGAAAGAACTGAATGGAATGAACGAGCTAAAACACGGCCACTGACAGCAGCTAACAGAAATCTACCCTGTCAAAACAAAGAAAGGTGCCAATGCATTAGCATCAATGAAAAAGTAAAGCTTTTCAATAAAGTTGAGACAATTAGTTGTTTGCTTTCTTCTGCATTTAGGATTATTGGTAGACATGATCTTGGATTACCACTTTCAATTTGACATGGCTAAGAAGTTAGAGACATTTAGTCTTACAAGACTAAGGTACTTCACACCTTCAAGCAGTCAATGCTGCAGGATAAAAACAACTTAAGAGGCACTTGGTAAACATGATGTGGTCGTGAACAGTGGCAAAGCCAGAAATGTTTCAAGGGTGTTCAAACTTGAAAGAACTAAAATAAATTCCCGACAAAGGATGTTCAATATATATTTTATACAATTAAAATCAGTATTTTACTTATATACACAGCGTAATTTTTCGGTGAAGGGTGGTCAGTTGACCAGCCTTGGTAAAAGGTAGCTTCGCCCCTGGTCGTGAAGATAGTGTTGTCCCTCAATAATGTGTATCTTTTTATCACAACCTTCCATTTTCCTTTACTAATCAAAAAAAATATTGTTTTATCTTTATCAATTAGTTGAAATAGAGATATCTATCTTAGAGATAAGGTTAAATGAAATCTTCTGTTTTCCGTTAAATATGGAGTTCTTTGAGAGTTCAAAACTTTTAAGAACTCGATCGCATATAAGTAGGACCTTCATGTACTCTGCAGGAAACTTGATGAATACCATCCGATATATCGATTTGGTATTAAAATCCTACTCTTCCCCCCCCCCCCCTCTCTTATTCTTCTCTTTTTCTTCTTTGCTCTCTCTCTCTCTCTGTTCTTCTCTTCTTTCTCCCCTTCAGATTTATTTCTGTTGACTTTCTCCTTCTCCTTTACTGGTGCTGCATAAAAACAGTTAGCACTCTTAAACCAGTATTATTCTTCATATTAAAATCCCAAAATCAAGATGCTTTTTCCCTGAAAATAATGTCCTCATCTGGTGATGTTCACACTTCCGCAAGTTGTTTCCTCCTTTTCTTAATTAGCAAAAGCAGACGATTCCAAAACCTTAGGCATGAAATGCATCTCACATATTCCCTGGGGTGATTCTCTGTCAAACAGACTCAACTTGACCAAAATTTCAACACATTCTATGGGGTCTAGCTCCATGCTTAAACTTGAATCAGCAGAATACAATAAGTGTATGCATAATGGTAATTCAAAATATTAGTGAGAGTTGCAACACGAGAAAGAGAAAAATTCCAAAAGTTAGTTGAGATCTACAAGATACATTTACTGCACGCAGAAAGATGATGTTCCTCCGGATTGAAACATGTTTCTGCAGACGAGGCCTCAGCAGCGGAGTCAAATAAGATATATTCATGTTTCTTTCGGTACATCTTGATTTTGTTTTATCCATGAAAAATTATATCCAGAAGCTTCAAGAGAAGGGGATCTCACATTCACCAAGAGCACCCAGTCTAACAAGCATACACGACAATTTTACAGTGTGTATAAATCGTACCCTTCTCACCAGAAAAAGGAGAATAAAGAATACAATTTTACTTGTAAACTGTTCAATTTTCTCTCCTAGTCTTCCATTAACCTTCTGGAAGGACAGTGAAAGTGTAGAGAGAAGTACACAAAATCCAATCAATTATATGACTTGCAAACACATCTTGGCTTTGAAAAGGTTATGAGAACTGCTTTAACAGAAGTTGTTGTATAATGGAAAAAGTCAATCAATCTTCGTAAACATGGGATGCATAAGTCTGATAGAGATCAAGGAAACAGCAAAGGGATTTATAATTTTAAGTTGGATGCTCAGATTCTTTCAAATCATACCAAAGCCAAACTTTGGTGAATCTGCCTTCATAACTGCTTTCTCTTTTCATTTTCATTTGTCACTCTGAATTTCACTCTCAACTCACCCCATTGAGCTGTTCTAGGCTTCTCTTTATCAATTCAGCCTATCAAGCCACTAACATTGCTCTAAGCCACTCATTAGCTTATTGAGCCTAATCCATTTCCCTCTACTCCAGGAGTGAGCAACCTCCTCTCTGTCTACTTTACAAGGCAAAGGCCCAAATAGAAGGAGAAAATCAAATCTGTGTACCCTTGAACTGGGTTACACATGTAAGAGGGTGTTATTGTTAAAGAATATACTTGTCCCTCATAGGTTATATAAGGGTTTCAAAGGGGTTTATAATATCCTGGCTACTCCACCCATTGCCTATAGGTTTTGGGTTGGAATAATTGGATGCTCAATTTCTTTCACAGGCCTATGAAAAGCATTTCTCCAGGAAAGAATTCTTAAGGTTAAATTATTTTCCTTTCATTGATATTCAAGAATTATTTATGCAAGAAAAGATAGAGAAAAGGAGTTTTTTTCCTACGTATAATGCTATAGTGCTTCCTATATATGCACTATCTACTTATTTCAGTTTAATTTTTAAAAAAGTTTGAGATAGTAAAGCGAAAATTGTTAATATCTTAAGTTGCAAAAAAAAGGTCAAGACTGGTCCAGATTGTTCAACAAAGGAGTAGAGAATAAGAATGCCTAAACATAACATTGAACAAAGCAATACAGGGAGATGACTTCTGTAAACAGTTGAATAGGACCTAAAATAAATGTACTAACATAACTAAAACATTAATACAACTAATTGGTATCGCCTATATAGATCCTTTTCTTCCATTGTGCCCTATTTTTCACTAGATCTGGAAGGATTCCAAGAGATTGTAGGTCATTTCTGGCAACTTCCTTCCATGTGATATTAGGTCTACTTCGTCCTGTTTTAACACCTTCACTCATGGTTTTACACCTAAGCAGCGATGCATCAGAGGCCAATGCAGGATATGAAAAACCTAAAGTGACCTCTCATCGTATCCTCAATGTGTGCTACACTGCTACTTACACCTTTTGCCGCGTATGGTAACTATTTATTTTGTCAATGAAGGAAAAAATTTCATGTAGCTAGAAGCTTACAATGAGGTACAGAGATGACTTATGTAAACAGTTGACATTACAGATGAATACTACAAGCAAGCATAAGGTTCAGAGGATTTCAATCCAAAAGGAAAAAGAAACAAATATCGATGACATGACAGTGAATAAGGATACAGTAAACTAGGAAAGCTGTGACCGAGAGCCAATCCAATTAGTTAAGCTCTGAAATATCAACAGATAATTAACTTACATTTGCATCTTCTGAGTGAAGATTGAATTGTGGTTCAATGACATTGACCATGAAATGGCGAGTGCCCTCCCCCTCACAGTCTTCAATGTTGGAAAGCTTTGCTGCTAATAGAGATAACTTATTGCGGTGAGGAGTTTAAGCAGTGAGAACGATAACAAAAGATTATGACCCATATCTCAAATATTATACAAACATTTATATAGATCACAAGCAAATGCAGCCATGTCAAGCTGCTACAATTAATCGATTGTCAAAAAAGGGGGCTAGTCCAGAAGGTAGATTGGATATGCCAAATATGCGAACCAGAAATATTGATTTTTAGTGCTTATGTATTAGATCATAAAGTAAACTCCTTATGTATAATAACTAACAACTATCCAAGAGAGTGCAGCGTTTTTAGAACTATGCTACATTTCACTAATTCTTTCTCTCCCTATATATATATATATATTTTAATTAAAAAAAATGGCTTTGAAGTTTCACTAATTCTCAAAGAAGAATACACATATCTAATGCTCTAAGTCAAGATAGAGAGTCAAGGTCCAATTAGAGCTTACCAGCGGAACTAGATGGAAGAGTTTCTACTTTAACTTCACTTGGTGGAGGTGAATCTACTTGTGCTTTTGATGGCCTCACGTGTTGTGGAGAAGAGGATCTTGCAGCATGACTAACTGGAGACTTCTGGATATCATCTTGAGGTAATTCAGTTCTATCAATTACCTCACTATCCTCCAGCAACTTTCTTTGGGCATATTGCCTAGAAGGAGATGGTTTTGGAGATTCAAAAGCCTTAGATATTCCACCTACCCAAGACCAAACTGCATCTCTATTCTCAAGTGTCCACAAAAGCTTTAGACCATAGACAAAGATTCGCTGACAATTATCAGCGATCACTACATTATATCCATCATCGTCACTTGGGTCAGATCTTGTATGGTCATCACTTTCACTCCCATTTTCAAACTCAGATCTTACATATGTCATCTCCAGATTTCTCCTACCAGCTTCTTGCCACGCCAACAACCTATCTGGGTCAGCTTTTGGGGTTTGCCTTCTGATTGTAAAATACTCAGATGATAAAAGAAACCCATCATCACGCTGTCTCTCCACGCTGCTGCTCACACTACTAGTTTTATCGTTAGAAGACCTTTCTGTTGATGCAGATTGTGATGTTTTCCTAGTCATTTTAACTACTTTTGCAACACTGCTATCATCATCTCTATTTATAAATGCCTTAGGCATGTGGAGGTCAAGACCCTGGTACACAAGATCAAGAGTGTCACGCTTGCTCTCAAAGGTGTATTTTTGCTTTCCTCGGCCATAATAAAGTTCATATTTTAACTTATTCATAGAAAATGTCAGCCCCTTTGCTGGGTCATCATCGTCTAAAGGCATATGCCTTATGCATGCTGGTGTGGCATCAACTCTGAACATAAATTCTGTCATCACCTTGTCTAATGAAAGATTGCCAGATCTAGGAACTCTCGGTATTCCAAAACGTGGCCACCTAGAAAAAGACCGCAATTTGTGAGGTGGATTATAATTTAAGCTCCAGAATTTTAGTATCCATGCCAAATCATGAGGACCAAGTTTTAGTGTTGGAGAAACTGACAAGCTATCTGGCTTCGTTGCACCACAACCAGCTGCATCCAAGGCACCCTGACCACCCACTGAACATAAGCTTGACTGATTATCATGACTGGGAAGAGAGGGCCTAAGCAACAAATTCCACCGTAGTGACAGAGAAGTTGATCTAAATGGATCATAAACCTTTTCACGAGGCACTCCTTCACTGGGAAATGCAAATAAATAATGGTTTAGAGGGTTTCCAGAATCACATTCCCACTCCATTATCACTTCAAGACTAAAGGCCGGGGCCTCTATGAAAGTACAGGAAAAGCCAGATGGACGCTTTAAGTTGGAGTTCTTCAACAAGCTATCCAAGCTGCTTACTAGAATCTTGAAGTTCTTTGCAAAACAATAAACACGACCATCTGACTGCTGGAGTTCCATATACCCAGATCTTATCTGAAGCTTGTCAGACTTTTCATAAGGATCAGTACTGGCAAGAATATTCCATTGGGACTCAGAAAAATATAAGGAGGTGTTTCCATGAATGTAGTTTCTCATTTCATCCCACCATGGCAAGCTCTTTTCCTTTTTCGGCGGAGGATCTGGACTTGGATTTTTTATGCTCAAATTGGCCCTACGCAGCGCCACTGTAAAAGCATAGCTAATATCAGCAAGAGCTGGTTCGAAACCAACTCCATAGGAAATTTCTGCTTTCTGAAAACGTAAGGGCAAATCAGAGTATGTTTTCATTGGTGGTGTTGTCCCACTAGCAGAACGGAGCAAATGGACCTTCCTCCATCTCCCAATGTACACATTTTGGTGGATTTGAGGCTGAAAACATGTTGCCTGCACGCAACATGGATAAAAAGGTTGATTTTGTGTTAACAAGTCTGTTGTCCAAATTCAAAACATTCTAAACAAACTAAGATTACTTCTCAAGAATAAAATACTAGAATGAGGAATATAATATATCTTGCCACTTCAACACGATACTCCAATGCAAAGAAGCAAAGTTAAACATAATGCTATCTCCAATAAAGACTTACTGCCAATGCTAACTTGCACAAGGTAGCATTTCAGTCACTTGATTGTAGAATAGGAAGAAAAGATTGGAAACAATGGAAAAACTTGAAAGTTCCCTCGAGTATGGAGTTTGGCTAGGAAATATAGTGATTACATGTTACAACTTTGTAAACAACTGATTCTAGAAAAAGTTACATCCCTAACCTGTAGATAATTATGACAATCAAGTCGAATAAATCAAACCACACCTGATCAATCTAGATCAACTCAAAATAATCATATTCAAACAATCCGAGGCAAAAAATTGCTGAAAGTTTCAGGAGTTTATAAAAACTACAGATAACAGAGCTTTTGAGTTGTGTAGGGAGAATGAGAAACTAGGAAGATACGGATGTCTGCTTTGATACTGGAGGAGATGAAACCAAGGTGATACTGTTCAGGCATGAATTTTTTGAATTGAAGGTGGTATCCACAATGGAATGAGTATGGCCGAGAGGTGAGTCAGTGGAGATAAAATGGAAAATGTGGCTCTTTTCTTGTGAATGGAAGGAGCTATAGAGCAAATTTTTACGCAGTCAGGCATGAAAGGAGGTTTGGTGCAGTGTGGCGAAGCGGAGGAGAAGTGGAGGGATTTTATGATGAATGGGACGTCTGTAAGTGGGTGTCAATGGTGGAGACAGCTGGTCGAAGAAGGATCTCCTGGCGGATGTGCATGCAGGAGGTAATGCGATGGTTTAGGATTTATGATTTAGAAGTTGGGAAAAGATCCAAATTTGGGCATAAACTATGTGAAATGGCCTAGATTTTCCCCTAAACTATGGGTTAATGGTGATTAGTCATAATAGTTGACCATTATTCAACAAGGGTAAATCTAGCCCATTTTTGCAACTGCAATGGTAGATCTCACCTCAACTATTAACGGAAGCAAATTTGAACCTTTTCCCAAATAAAAAATTAAAAAAGAACTGTTTGAATTGATCCATATCTTAGCAATGGTAATTCAGTGGGTCTTATTACAAGACACTAGATGGTGCATCTACCTGCTTTTTTATGATGAGCGCCAATTTGGCTGTCACATCCTTCCGAAAGAAATCATTTGTATAGGTTTCACATAATTGCAAATAGTTCTTGTGGAAATATTTTCGCCAAAAGATTTGTTTAATAGTTTAAAGATGAAGAAAACAGGAAAAGAGCAACAATCAGACCTGCTGAGCTAATATAACACGTCCTTCACATCTGCCAGAAGTTGCAGCAAATAGTGGGCACGTGTAATTTCTTATCCGAACAGCAAGGGAACCCGTCTGCAAATTGATATTACTACCATACAATCGTGAAAATGGGATGCTATGTGCACGGCATACTGGATCAAGCTTTTGCAGAATCTCTATCATCCCAAAATCACCTCCTTCAATTCTTGTCAAACTTACATCCAACTCTGTAGCAGAAATTGAAAAGAGAGAACTTCTGGCAGTGCTAGGCTTGAAACCCCCTTGAAACCCTTCACTACAGGCTCCAGATCCTTCTGATTGCACAAGATTTTGGCATGCCTGGTAGTATGACCTGAATGACTGCTTATAGATCTCCTCTTGCAGTTTCTGAATGGCTGAAGTGTCATCCACGTCAATATCTTCTCCACTGAAGTGGATCTTACCATCTTCAAGAGAATCATTTTTCTCCGCAACACCAAGAGATTTGGTACCTTTCGCAATAAGCTCATCAATAAAGTTCAATCTGACAGCTAATTCACAAGCCTCGTTCTTCAACAACTGATAATGTTCATCAAGCCATCCCTGTATTGGCTGTTCTTCAATATCAGCAGTGAGTTTCTTTATGCAAAATCGAACTCGTCCAATTTTTGATGCTCTAGTTGCTTTAGCTTTTGGTTTCTCTTCCTTATTGGGAAACAAAAGATTAGTTTTTGCCGCAGTAACAAGCTTTAAAGCTCTAAGCATTTCCTCAACAGAATCATCGATGGCCCGCAATTCCAACCTGTATGGCATGCATATGTGGACATCAAGGGCTTGAATAACCCAATCCCATGTTGTGCCTATCTCGTGTTTTGCAGTTGATGTACTTCCAGAGGCATTTGGAATGCGAGAGACTTGCATTCTACTGCTTCTAAACACTCTTGCATTATTAAAGTTGAGCAGTAACCCTTCAAGAAGCACACCTATCCGAGCATTTTCGGAAAAGATTGACTGCACCTGGACAGTTGTCTCAACACCATCTCCAACTTCTGCAGCTATATGAAGCATTTCCACATCAATAGCAAAGATGGATTCTCTTTTCTTGTGTTTCTCCAATGGTACTGACTCCATTGAAGTCTCAGTGCCCTGCCCATTATCTTTACGGTCACCTTTAGCAAGTTCCTGAAGCTTCTGATTGTGCAGAAGTAATTTCAAGTGCAGCCCAAGTTCAACCAAAGCTATATGTACATCAGGCTCCCATCTGACCGATATATCAGTGGCACTAAAGAGCGAGCACACTGCAATCTCTTTAAGACCACCAGATCGCCTCACAAACTTTGCATTCTGCATGTCAAGCAACGTAACTCTTGCTCCATGGAGGTTACTGTCTTCCAAATGTTCTTGATAGATTGATCTAGCTCTTTCAAGCTCCATTTGTGTAGATTTTTTCTCCTTGTTCATGGATAGACTTAGGTGGAAAATATCAAGGGACACAGAATACTTGAGTTTTTTAAGCTCAACTGGAGCCGTAGATCTTATAGTTGCAGTGCGGGGTGTACCATCAGCTGAAACACTAATTACAATTCGACCTCCCTGAGATCCATAGTTGGCACGTTTGTGATCAGGAACAACAGAATTTTCCAAACCCACTTCTCCACAAACATTTAAAGAACATCTTTCTAGATTGAATTTGATGAGTTGAATCCCTTTCCCAGATAGCTTGGACGATTTCGTCACCTGGTTATGTGGTTTCTTACCAGAACCAGAGAGACTCTTCAGTAAACGCTTGAAAGACAGAGCTGTAGACATCAGAGACCCAATGCGCCGGAAGGTTAAGTGAACACCCATCCCAGTAACATCAACAGAGAGAACTGTTTTATTCTTGAGACCATCTTCAGGTGAATCCATATCTTTCTTGCCCCAGTCAAGACTGATTTTTGCTATATAAATAAGTGAACCCATGTTTGTTTCAACCCCAAAGAGGCTCTCTTTTAAGCATTCCCGATACTCATCTGACATGTTCAGATTAAATTCACCAAGTTCCATGTGCACCACTGTACCTGTACTTGATATATTATTGGCAAAGACATGTGAGGACTGTGAACAACCCTGCAATTTACAAAGGAACATGACATCACAATTTAAAATAAAAGTTGAAGTAACATTGTTCTGGTAAACAAGGATTTTACAGACACAAGCTGAACAGTTGACTATCTCTGTTTATTATGATGTCTAACTTTTAGCAGTTCGCATGGAATAGAAATTGTCATTAAAAGGAAAGAAATTGAAGGGCAACATGCCCTATATTACAAAGAAAAGGCCCACAAAGAATCGAATCAAGCAAAGTCCACCTCCTTCCTTGTACATTAAGAAGACATAAATTGTTAGAAAGAGTTCAAAAACAAATAGCTTTACACAATGGTTAAGTCAAAGCACGAACTTACCCCACATACTCAGAGGAAATATACTGTTTCAGAAATCCTACACTGCTCTCAAGCTAAACTATCCAAATAGCCAGATTAGAAAGCTCATGAAAAGAATTTTCTTTCTTAGTTGAGCTCGGATCACTTTACAATTTTCTATGCGAAGCCAGAAAAGATCATAGCTTTAGACAATAGAGAAACTAAAAAAAAAACTCACCCCACACATTTGGCAAAATGTACTACCTCAGATACCCAGCATTGCTCTCAGGCTAAAAGGAACTAGTTTGAAACATAGATTACGTGCAAAAACAAAAGGTTAAATCTGAGCTTAGAAAACTTTTTTCCTCAGTACACAAAGATACAGATGGTTTTGAAACAGAAAAGAGCATCCTTTTAAGCCATAAACCAACAAAAAGAAAAGATGCCTTTAACAAGAGTAAAAGATGTGGATCTGATTTCAAAGGGTCTTACATGATAGAGTGGTGAGCCATCCAAATCATAGAGCACTACAGTCATTTCTGGCGCCGAAATAGTGGAGGTCCACATGAATGCTTTATGATCAGAAGAGTGTGATTTTTCAAGAGTAGAACTTTCTCCTTGAAGAACCATTTTCCTTTTCCTCAAAGCATGAAGTTGCATCCATGGATGTAATCTAGTTATCACCAGGTTGCACTGAGTACCCCCAAGCTTGACATCAACTTCTGATCTGATGGGTGAAGCAGGCTGTAAAGCAAAGAATATTCAGCAATTGAATAGGTAAAGGAGAAAGAATAATATAAAACTTGAAGAAAAAAATGAATGCTATGGGTAAAGCATCAAAGATGATACAAACTCAAATGAGAACATGCCATGAAAAGAACCAGTTCAAATAGCAGTCTGGGAACCAAAAAGATTTTGTCACATGTGTAAACTAGAGATATACTTATATGCAACAACTTGTACATTTTTAAAAAAATTTATTGCTCGTAGCAGTTTTTCTTATTACGGATAGAACCAACAATAAGAGCCTGTTTGGCAAAATTTTCAACAGCAAAAAAAAAAACATGCTAATGTTCAGAAGCACTTTTGTCGAAATAGCTTTTCAGAGAAGGATTTTTGGAGAGTAACAATTTGTGTTTGGCCAATTCATTTGAGATGTGCCTTCTAATTATTTGATAAACAGATTATGTTTGTCCATGTGTTTCTGCGTGTAAATCACAAAAAAAAAAAAACATCAAGGTTCATTTTACAATTGTACTATTCATACAGAGAACTAGTTTAAATTTTATATTGTGGAAAACTATACTCCTAATTATTATTTTTTCTTAAGAAAGAGTTTTTTTATTTAATTAAATATTAAACATAAAACATAAAACAAAAAAATATAGTAGTTTAAAGTACAAGAAAACATAATATACAAGTGGAGAAAGTCAAAATAAAATCAAGAAGAGAAACATAGAACTACATATAGAACTCTGAAGATTATCTTGGCAATGATTGGAATTCATTGTCGGTTTATTCACGAGATATTAATTGATTCAAAGAGCTTGTGATTCTGTGATGCACTTTGTTATTCTAAAGAGGAATAGGAGAAGAGACAGTAGAAAAAACTAAAAGAAATGAGGGGAAGAGAGTTGTACTTATAGTTGAGAGACAGATTAAATTGTTGAGCAATAATTTGAGAAATACGAAGTTTTGGTAAGGATACTTTTGTTTTCAACTAAGTCAACCCTATGTATCCTTTCTTCTCCATTCAAGTCCATTTTGATCCATTCACCATTCATTAAAATTAGATAAATTAGATTATTTAATGTTGATTCTCGACCTATTGATCGTCAGCGGCTATTTCAATTAGAAATTTTAACGTTGCTAGCAGATGGGAACAATACACTGAGAATTCTATTTTCAAAGATTTATAGAATTCATGTCAAAAGGAGACAACAGTCCAATAGGCTCTGGAGACTACAAGGTGGAGGAATCATATGGGACTTGAGGTTCCGGAGAAACTTTCAAGAGTGAGAGTGGCAGAATTCTGAAGCCTTGTTGAATTGATTCAAAAACAAAACATCACGGATAGCCATGATATACGGAGGTAAGCGGCCAATAATAGTGTGTGTTTTCTAAAGCCATATTATGAGAAGCTTGTAACCATGAAAGGAGGCAGCCTTTCCATGTCTCTTCGTCTGGATCCTAAGTTACCGAGAAAGGTGTCTTTTCTCACTTGGCTAGCAACAAGGAGGTGATCTTGACGGATAAGAATATGAAGAAAAGGAAGATTACCTACACCAATTGAAGTGCTCGAGTGAAGACATGGACCATCTCCTTCTACATCGTAGGGTAGCTTCTCGTTTATGGTGGAAAATACTGAGATGGTTTGGACTACATTGGATGATGCACTATGAAAGAAGCAATGTTCAGCTGAAGTTTTGGTAGACGGAAGAGAAGACGGGGCATGAGATGCTGCTGCACTAGCACTTAAGTGGGTTGTATGGAGAGATAGAAATAAGAGAGATTTTGAAGGAACAGAGAATGATTTCACACATTTGAGAAATAGCCACTTATCCCTTATTTCCTTTTAGTGCACCCATAAGCCACCTATATGTTTAAGAAATTGGGTGTCCTTTGAGAAAACCACATCTTTTTCTAGGTTTTCTACTTTTTTGGTATACTACATGTATACAGGTGTTTTTGCCCCATCATTAAAAAAGTTTTACCACTTAATCAAAAAAAAATGTTAGTAGTATAGAATGTGTTTAAATTCTACATGCTTCCCTTATTTATTTTACACCAAAGTGTCTTTACAATAAGTTAGAAGAACACCCAGGATAGACACTAATCCTTGCATGCAAGTGTGCACGACTCCAAAAAGGAAAAAAGGGAGTTTGGAGGTTCAGAATTTGGTGTTTAATATGAATTTTCCGGAGTCAAGCTCTGGGAATAGGGGGAAATCTATTAGCAATGTGTATCAATGAAGGTCAATATTATCTCTTGGAATGTTAGGGGATTAAATCGTGTTAACAAAAGAAGAGTGGTGAAACTACTAATTGAGAATTGGAAGGCAGACATTTATTGTCTTCAAGAATCCAAGCTTGAAGGGGATGTACAGGGGTATGTGAAACAGATATGGGGTTATAGATGGGTAAAATTTGGGTGTCTAGAGGCTAGCGGTACAAGGGGGGCATTTTGGTATCATGGGATAGCAGAGTATGGAGGGAGGAAGTAGTCAATGTTGGGAGTTACTCCATAACCTGTAGTTTCTCTTCTATAAATCAAAATTTTTCATGGCATTTGTCTGGAGTATATGGGCCTCATTGTAGAATAGAGGGAGAATGTTTGGTGGGAGTTAGCTGCTTCTAGGGGAGTTTTTGAAGGGCCTTGGGTTATTTGTGCTGATTTTAATGTTACAAGATTTATGGAGGAAAGGAGGGGATGCAACAGAATTTCAAGAGCTATGAGAGAGTTAACTAATTTTGTAGAGGATTTAGAGCTTATTGATCCACCTCTTGAAGGGGGAATTTACACATGGAGTAGGCGAGTTAATTCTCGTATAGCGTCGAGATTGGATAGGTTTCTGTTCTCTGCTGACTGGGATGGAAACTTTAGGAATATCAAACAAGTTATTCTTCCAAAAGTTTCCTCAGATCATGCTCCTATTTCCCTGCAATGTGGGGTTTGGGAGAACACAAAATCATATTTTAAGTTTGAAAATTGGTGGTTGGGAACAGAGGGGTTCAAGGATAAAATAGCTTCCTGGTGGGTTTCTTTCGATGTACAGGGCAGACCTGATTATGTTCTAGCCAAAAAACTCAGGTTGTTGAAAGTTAAGCTGAAAGAATGGAGGACAGGTCAAGGGGGAAATTTGGAGGTTCAGAAAACTATCTGTTTGAACAAAATTCTTGTACTAGATGTGGTTCAAGAATCCAGGGATCTTTCTGAAGATGAGTTGGTGCAAAAGGCTAGCCTAGTCATGGAATTGGAAGAGATCGCCAAAAGTGAAGAGTTAATTTGGAGGCAGAAATCAAGAGTTCAATGGTTAAAACAAGGGGATCGAAATACTAAATATTTTCAGAGGATTGCAAATGCCCACAGAAGGTTCAACAACATTGACAAGCTCAACATTAATGGGATACAAGTGGATGATAAGGAAGTTATAAAGGGTGAGATCTTAGCCTTTTATCAGCACTTATACACTGAATCTGAAGCATGGAGGCCAGAGTTCAATTTTCCAGATTGTCCTAGAATTAGCGAGGCAGAGGAGCAATGGCTACAGAGGGAGTTTGAAGAGCAAGAAATCATTGAGGGATTGAAGGCTTGTGCAGCAGACAAAGCTCCGGGTCCAGATGGCTATACCATGGGTTTTTTTATTCAATGCTGGGAGGTGGTGAAAGAAGATTTGATGAATACTTTTCAAAACTTCCACTCACAGGAATTGTTTGAGAAGAGCTTTAATGCTACTTATGTAGCATTAGTTCCAAAGAAGGCTGGGGCGATGGAACTAAAAGATTATAGACCTATAAGTCTCATAAGTAGTGTGTATAAGATCATTTCAAAGGTGTTGACAGAGAGATTGAAGACAGTAATTCACAAACTGGTTGACACTCAACAAATGGCTTTTATCAAAGGTAGGCAGATCATGGATGCAACCCTAATAGCAAACGAATGTGTTGATTCCAGGGTTAAAAGTAAGATTCCTGGGATCCTTGGCAAACTGGATATTGAGAAGGCATATGACCATCTAAACTGGAACTATTTGCTGAAAACTCTGAAGAATATGGGCTTTGGAAGGAAGTGGATCAAATGGATAGGATTCTGCATCAGCACCGTTAAGTTTTCCGTTTTAGTTAATGGTTCTCCAGAGGGTTTCTTTTCCTCACAAAGAGGGCTAAGGCAAGGAGACCCTCTGTCTCCTTTCCTTTTTATAATTGTAATGGAAGATCTGAATAGTATGATCAAGAAGGCAAACCAGGAGAGGTTGATAAGGGGTTTCAAGGCAGTGAATAATGTCAGTAGCAATCTGGAGATCACTCATCTGCTTTATGCGGACGATTCTTTGGTGTTCTGTGATGCTAAAGAAGAGCAAGTTAGACATCTGAGGTTGATCTTATCTGTCTTTGAAGCTGTCTCAGGGTTACATGTCAACTGGAGTAAGTCAGAGGTGTACACAGTTAATGAGGTCACCAACATTCAAAGATTGGCAGGGGTGCTGGGCTGTCAAGTGGGAAATCTCCCAACAACATATTTGGGGATGCCCTTGGGAGCAAAAAATAGATCCCAGGAGTTATGGAATGAGGTGCTGGAGAGGTGTGAAAAGAAACTTGCTATATGGAAAGGAAATTATCTTTCTCTGGGAGGGAGGATTACTTTAGTCAATAGTGTGCTAGATGCTCTTCCTACTTACATGATGTCTCTTTTCCCAATTCCTGTAAAAGTTGAGAAAAGAGTGGATGCTTTAGGAAGGAAATTCATATGGCAAGGGAAAAAGGAGAAGAAGGCCTACAATTTGGTAAAATGGAGCACTTTGCTAAAAAGCAAGAGGGATGGAGGTTTGGGAATCAGAAATTTGAGACAACATAACAAGAGTTTACTTATGAAGTGGCTATGGAGATTTTCTCTGGAGGATCAAGCTTTATGGAGGAAGGTTATCTGTGAAAAATATGGGGCAGATAGAAGGTGGTGTACAGCAGGAGCTTCTGGACCCTATGGTGTAAGTGTATGGAAGTCAATTAGAAATTTATGGCCAGGATTTATCAGCAATGTTAGTATCAAAGTGGAAATGGCAATAAAACCTCTGTCTGGAATGATGATTGGATCGGTAATGGACCTCTTAAAGAGGCTTTTCCAGATTTGTTCACTATAGTGCAGCAACCCCAAGCTAGTGTGGCTGAGGTATGGAGTACGCAGGGGTGGAATGTTACATTCAGAAGGTTCCTCAATGACTGGGAGGTTACGAGAGTCATTGAATTCTACAAATTGTTGGATGGCTTTGAGGGCATCACAGAAGAAGAGGACAGACTTACGTGGGAAAGAAACAGCGGAGGAGTATATACTGTAAAGTCAGCATATGGAATCCTGAATAGCTCTGGTCACATGAACAATGGGACATGGCACTGGAAGCACATCTGGAAGGTGAAAATCCCTTTTGAAGTGGCTTGCTTTTGTTGGCTTGTAGTCAAAGAGGCTGTTCTAACTCATGACAGTTTAATGAGGAGAGGAATGCTTATGTGTTCCAAATGTTTCTTGTGTGGAAAAGAGATTGAAACAAACAGCCACCTCTTTTTACATTGCAAAGTAACTAGTAGGCTGTGGTATCTTTTCATGAGTATGAAAGGTGTGAAATGGGCAATACCTAGGACAACTGCAGAAATGTTAGCTTGCTGGAATGACCCAGGTATTCTACTGAGGCAGAAGCATTGGTGGAGGTTGATCCCAGCATGTATTTGGTGGACAATTTGGTTGGAGAGAAATTCAAGATGCTTTGAAGATAGAGCTAACTCTGAACAGAAGATCAAGACGAATTGTATATTTTTGTTTCACTTTTGGTGTAAAGAAGCTCTGGTAGAGAATGTAGAGTCTATAGTGGATATTATTGGGTCTTTGTAACTACCACAAGTCTGGGTTTGCGTTTTTGCTCTTTTTCGAGAGTCTTGTAACTATCTTTAACCTTTAGCATAATCTTTATGCTAAAGGTTTCTCTACTTAATTTATAAAACTTGTTACCTTCTCAAAACAAAAATAAAAAGTCATCGAGCAAGTAGAAAAGACAAGAAAATATACCAAGACCCCGATCCTAGGTATCATTTAATAAGTTGGGGTTGGGGGCTACTTCTCCAATCATGCTAATTGTAGGAAAAAGCATATACAGCAACCAATAGCCTGATATTATCTAATAAGTTTAGGGAGAGGGGACGCTAATTATCCAATAATGCTGATTGTAGTATCTCAAAATTTAAGAATCTTGGTTCAGAGGACTAGAGTATGTCCAAGTTTGCCTTCTCAAACAGTGAACGAAGCAATTGTACCACTTTGTATTTTATTTCCTGGGGCATCAGTTCGCAGAAAATAGCACAAGGTAAGGGAGAGAGAGAGAGGGAGAATAGAAAATGCTGCTGTCAAAGTAAATTTAACAAATACCTGAAGTGGAATATATACTGAAGAGACAACATCAAGTTTTAATATCTCCACGACTGAGATGCCACCATCTTTCAGTAGCTACGGTATAACAAAGAGGCACTTTTATTTAGCACAGAAGAGTAGAAGAATAGGAGAAATATCTGAGTAACAGAAATTTTAGCAAGAAAAAAGTTGGAAAGAACTGACTAATACAAACATACATGAATCTCACTGAACTCCATCTGAACATCAACCCGCGTACTTTCTCCAACATCTTCAAATGATCGAGTTTTTGTGCCTTTCAGTTGGATGCCCATAATGTTATTCTCAACCATAAGGCCCACTTCACGGTGCACAAACTTCATATCCAGTTTGGGTAACACGAAACTAAGCTATCAAACAAATACATATGTCAATCAAACTATACTATCTTCCCAACACTATGCTATGCAGTAAGAGCATAAAAACTGGGAAACATAAAGGAATTAGTTATAGAATTGAAAGCTTTAATTTGTGTCAAACGTAAAATGAAACAGGTAGAACCAATCATCAGTGGATTCTGCAAAGTAAAACAACACCATAAATTTATGTGATAATTTAATTTCCAGGTGTTGCGCATCAAAACATTTTTCTAAGCAAATGATGCATATTCACATTCAGTCCTGTTTAAAAGCTCGATATACAGCAATTAGCCCATAGGCAGTTTTGTCCTTATAGGTATTGTGCCAACTTCGCTATCCCATGATCTCCAGTTATCTAAGCAATCAAAAAAGGAACAAATAAAAGCAAAAGTTCCACAGAAGGGATTCATTGCCTTGTGCAAGAGAAATATCATAGATACAGTAGACCAACTCTTCTCAAACTACAGGAGGAAGAACCAGTAAACAGAGTAAATCGTCAGTTGATCATAGAAATAGCCAGTCCAAATTAGATCACAAAGTTTGAAACAGAGAGTTTTAACTATGTTTTACTTATCAAAAAAACTTTGACCATGTTAAACACAATATACTCAGCCCCATTAATGCAAGAGTATTCCACATGCAAGGGGAGCTCGTAAAGACCTTAACAGAGCTGGAAATTGAGCATTCAATTGTCACTTTTAGTTAGCAATTGCTCATGATTTTCCCAAACAAATACTGAGCAACAGCATTCGCTCTGCAGAAAGGAAGAGAAAGGGATATAAAAAAGATAAGGGGAGATGTTTTCAGGAAGATATCAGCTTGTTATTAGGGTTCGGATATTGTTTATGTTAGAATAGTCATGTAAATAGGAGTAAATAAATAACCCTAATCCAATATATATTAGGAGTAGGACATGTTATGTGTGTATATATATAGGGCTCATTGTAACATATGAATATACATTAATAATATATTTTCTCCCGTGCTTTCTCACATGGTATCAGAGCAACCGTGAGAAATTTATCGTTGTGCGTCATTCCAACGATATCCGGGAAGAAACAACTCAGTCACCGTGCAATTTTCCGGTGACCTAAGTGACTAATTGCGTCAAAGTCACTAATTATCAGTGTTGTGCAAAAACCAACACCACCACAGGGTTCCCAAGGCTCCGGCGACCAAACCCCAGTAAACCCCACCGGAAAACACCACCTCACGCGCCCTCACGCGCCGGCGATATTCCGGCAAATCTGACCCACGCGCCCCCACGCGCCGGCGCGTGAGCACTGTTTCGGCCATTTTTTGAAAATCTTCCAGTTGGACAGTCGGATCGCCTAGTAATTCCGAGTCTGTCCATACCTTTTTCGTTTGATTCCGACCACTTTGAGTTTTTCCGGCGACTACACTGATTTTTCCGGCAGCTACAGTACTTTTCCGGCAAACACAGTGTTTTCTTCATCTGTTTCAGAGAATTTTCAGTTGATTCTTTTTGTTATTTGGTGATAATCCAACCATGTCTTTGGGAGTCGATGCTTTCGGGTCTAGAAACCCGGGTTCTGGCAGTTCCGGTGTTATGATTACCTCAGAACCTTTAATGGGAGGTTCAAACTACTTAGATTGGGCTTCATCTGTCGAGTTGTGGTGTAAAGGTCAAGGAGTTCAAGATCATTTAACAAAAAAGGCTAGCGAAGGTGATGAAAAGGCCAAAACACAGTGGGAGAAGGTCGATGCTCAGTTATGTAGTATCCTGTGGCGATCTATTGATTCCAAGTTGATGCCCTTGTTCCGTCCATTCCAGACATGTTATTTAGTTTGGGAAAAGGCTCGTAATCTATACACTAATGACATATCTCGTTTCTATGATGTAATATCGCGAATGACAAGCTTGAAGAAACAGGAATTAGATATGTCTACTTACTTGGGACAAGTTCAGGCAGTCATGGAAGAATTTGAGACGTTGATGCCAGTTTCTGCTAGTATTGAAAAACAACAAGAGCAACGACAGAAGATGTTTCTAGTTCTTACACTCGCTGGACTCCCTAATGACCTTGATTCAGTACGTGACCAGATTTTGGCTAGTCCAACCGTCCCCTCAGTTGATGAATTATTCTCTCGATTACTTCGCCTTGCTGCAGCACCTAGTCACCCAGTGAGCTCATCACAGACACTTGACTCATCTGTCCTCGTATCCCAATCAGTGGACAATCGGGCATCTCATACTATGGAAAATAGACGAGGAGGAGGTCGTTTTGGAAGATCTAGACCCAAGTGCTCCTATTGTCATAAACTTGGACACACTCGTGATGTATGCTATTCTTTACATGGCCGCCCAACCAAAAATGCTTATGTTGCTCAGACTGAGACTACAGGTAACCAGGGATTTTCTTTATCTGAAGGGGAGTATAATGAGTTCCTTCAGTATCGAGCAAGTAAGCAGACATCTCCACAAGTAGCTTCTGTTGCTCAGACTAATACTTCTGTTGCTGGTAATTCTTTTGCTTGTGTTTCCCAGTCTAGTCCTCCTGGACAATGGGTTGTGGACTCAGCCGCTTCTGATCATATCTCTGGTAATAAATCACTTTTGTCAAATATTGCGTATTCACAGTCTCTTCCCACTGTTACTTTAGCCAATGGGTCTCAAACCAAAGCAAAAGGAGTTGGACAAGCGAATCCCCTACCCTCTGTCACTCTAGATTCCGTTCTCTATGTCCCTGGCTGTCCTTTTAATCTTGCATCTGTTAGTCGTTTGACTCGTGCCCTCCATTGTGGTATATATTTTATTGATGATTCTTTTATTATGCAGGACCGCAGTACAGGGCAGACGATTGGAACAGGACTTGAATCAGAAGGGCTTTACTACCTTAACTCCCTAAAATCCTCCAAGGCATGTCTAGTTACAGATCCTCCGGACCTAATTCACAAACGTTTAGGACATCCAAGCTTATCCAAGCTTCAGAAGATGGTGCCTGGTTTGTCTAGTTTATCCACATTAGAGTGTGAGTCATGTCAGCTCGGGAAACATACCCGAGCCTCCTATCCTCGTAGTATTGAGAGTCACGTAGAGTCTATTTTTTCTTTAGTTCACTCTGATATATGGGGTCCTAGTAGAGTCAGTTCAACCTTGGGATTTCGTTATTTTGTTAGTTTTATTGATGATCATTCAAGATGTACTTGGATTTTCTTAATGAAAGATCGTTCTGAGTTGTTTTCTATATTCCAGAATTTTTGTGCTGAAATTAAAAATCAATTTGGTGTTTCCATTCGCACTTTTCGCAGTGATAATGCCTTAGAATATTTATCCTCTCAATTTCAGCAGTTTATGACTTCTCAAGGAATTATTCATCAGACCTCTTGTCCTTATACCCCTCAGCAAAATGGGGTTGCAGAGAGAAAGAATAGGCACATCATTGAGACTGCTCGCACACTTCTCATTGAATCTCATGTTCCGCTGCGTTTTTGGGGCGATGCAGTTCTCACAGCTTGTTATTTAGTTAATCGGATGCCTTCCTCTCCCATCCAGAATCAGATACCGTATGCAGTATTGTGTCCCCAATCACCCGTATACTCTGTTCCCCCTCGTGTTTTTGGGAGCACTTGTTTCGTTCATAACCTAGCCCCTGGGAAAGATAAGTTAGCTCCTCGTGCTCTCAAGTGTGTCTTCCTTGGTTATTCTCGTGTTCAGAAGGGCTATCGTTGTTACTCACTTGATCTTCGTAGGTACTTTATGTCCTCTGACGTCACATTTTTTGAGTCTAAACCTTTCTTTACCTCTTCTGACCTTTCTGACCCCCTTGATATATCTGAGGTCTTACCTATACCGACCTTTAAGGAGTCTACTATAGCTCCTCCTTCACCTTCCGCCACAGAAGTCTTACCCGAGTCTCCTATAGCTCCTCCTTCACCTTCCGCTATAGAAGTCTTATCCATTCCAGCCGTTGAGGAGTCTAGTGTGGCTCCTCCTAGACTCCCTGCCACAGGAACACCACTTTTGACATATCATCGTCGTCCGCGCCCAGCATCAGGTCCAGCTGATTCACGTCCTGCACCTGACCCTGCTAATACTGCGGACTTGTCTCCTCTTAATCAACCGATTGCACTTCGGAAAGGTATACGGGCCACCCTTAATCCTAATCCCCATTATGTCGGTTTGAGTTATCATCGTTTGTCATCACCCTATTATGCTTTTCTATCTTCTTTGTCCTCTGTTTCCATCCCTAAGTCTACAGGTGAAGCATTGTCTCATCCAGGATGGCGACAGGCTATGATTGACGAGATGTCTGCTTTACATACGAGTGGTACTTGGGAGCTCGTCCCTCTTCCTTCAGGTAAATCTACTGTTGGTTGTCGTTGGGTGTATGCAGTCAAGGTTGGTCCGGATGGTAAGGTTGATCGTCTTAAGGCTCGTCTTGTTGCCAAAGGATATACTCAGATATTTGGGCTCGATTACAGTGATACCTTCTCTCCTGTGGCTAAGATAGCATCAGTCCGCCTTTTTCTATCCATGGCTGCTGTTCGCCATTGGCCCCTCTATCAGCTGGACATTAAGAATGCTTTTTTACACGGTGACCTTGAGGATGAAGTTTATATGGAGCAACCACCTGGGTTTGTTGCTCAGGGGGAGTCTCGTGGCCTTGTATGTCGCTTGCGTCGGTCACTTTATGGTCTAAAGCAGTCTCCTCGAGCCTGGTTTGGTAAGTTCAGCACAGTTATTCGAGAATTTGGCATGATTCAGAGTGAAGCTGATCACTCTGTATTCTATCGGCATTCTGCCTCGAGTCTCTGTATTTATCTGGTGGTCTATGTTGACGACATTGTTATTACCGGCAATGACCAGGATGGTATTACTAAATTGAAGCAACATCTCTTTCAACACTTTCAGACTAAGGATCTGGGCAAACTAAAGTATTTTCTGGGTATTGAGGTCGCTCAGTCTAGCTCAGGTATTGTGATCTCACAATGAAAGTATGCCTTAGATATTCTTGAGGAGACAGGAATGACAGGTTGTAGACCTGTTGACACTCCGATGGATCCGAATTCTAAACTTATGCCAGGACAGGGGGAGCCTCTTAGCGATGCTGCAAGATATAGACGGTTGGTTGGTAAATTAAATTACCTTACAGTGACAAGACCTGACATTTCCTTTTCTGTGAGTGTTGTGAGTCAGTTTATGGATTCTCCGTGTGATAGTCATTGGGATGCAGTTGTTCGCATTCTTCGGTATATAAAATCAGCTCCAGGCAAAGGTTTATTGTTTGAGGGTCGAGGCCATGAGCAGATCGTTGGATACTCAGATGCTGATTGGGCAGGATCACCTTCTGATAGACGTTCTACGTCTGGATATTGTGTCTTGGTAGGAGGAAATTTGGTGTCCTGGAAGAGCAAGAAACAGAATGTGGTTGCTCGGTCTAGTGCAGAAGCAGAATATCGAGCGATGGCTATGGCGACATGTGAGCTAATTTGGATCAAACAGTTGCTCAAGGAGTTGAAATTTGGTTAGATTAGTCAGATGGGACTTGTGTGTGATAATCAAGCTGCTCTTCATATTGCGTCAAATCCAGTGTTCCATGAGAGAACTAAACACATTGAGATTGACTGTCACTTTGTTAGAGAAAAGATACTCTCGGGAGATATTGCTACAAAGTTTGTGAAGTCGAATGATCAGCTTGCAGATATTTTCACCAAGTCCCTCACTGGTCCTCGTATTAACTACATATGTAACAAGCTCGGTACATATGATTTATATGCACCAGCTTGAGGGGGAGTGTTAGAATAGTCATGTAAATAGGAGTAAATAAATAACCCTAATCCAATATATATTAGGAGTAGGACATGTTATGTGTGTATATATATAGGGCTCATTGTAACATATGAATATACATTAATAATATATTTTCTCCCGTGCTTTCTCACAGTTTATACAGTCCTAAAAATGGGAAAGAATCATAATTACCGGCATGGTATCATCGTAAATGATTCCTAGTCGATGCAAATCATCTATTGATTCCTAATTGATGTACACTTTAATAACAAGAGCTCCACATTCAGGTGGAGCATACATATCATTATGTTCCTAGCTTGATGCAGATATATCAATCCCTTATGTAGCTTAAAATTGAATTCCATAACAGATTGTGCATCAACCTTAATCCACGTTACTAGATAACAGGCTGGAAAATTTGTTGAGTTCTTGAGCAAATGCATCATATTCTGGCCTATGAACCATAACTCTACTGAAGCTGCCGAAGAGACAATAATTACTACTGTCCTACAACCTTACAGCAGTAATTGACTAAGAGGGGGGTTAAGAAGAAAAAGATCTTCCCACTCTGATTTTAGAAGAAAATAGAGGATGTCAAAGAGAAAGGAAGGTTTTTGGGAATACATCAGCTTGATATTTCCGCAGGCATTAGATTTTATGTAATGTTTACACATATTCTAAAATAGGAAAGAAACGTAATTGCATGCATGTAATCATCCTAATTTAGTCCAATTAATACAAAAGATCCTAATTAATTCCTAATTGTTATACACTTTATTTACAAGATATTCACAAATCTGAAGGAAGGGTGTGGAGGTTGAAGATTAGGTAGAAGATTAGTAGCTAGTCGTGTGTTTCCCTTTGTCTTCTCTAGCTCGATAGTATTAGTGCTAGTACGATACCCTTTTTTCCTTAGTTTGCTAAGTTCGCATGTCTTGTTCTGTTACTACTTACCATCGGTAACTCCGTAGTTTGCTAGCAGTACTTCGTTCAAATTCTCGTTTGTTGCCTTGGATTTAGTTTTCTAAATATATTGTCTTGCTATTACTTGCTATCGGTACCTCTTTCATATTCTATGTTACTATCTTCGATTTAGTTTTCTAATTATTTGTCTTGTTATTACTTGCTATCAGGGCTTCTTTCACCTTCTGTAGTCGAGAGTCTATCGGAAACAGTCTCTCTGCCCTTCCAGGGTAGGGGTAAGGCTGCGTACATCCTACCCTCCCCAGACCCCACTTATGGGGTTATACTGGGTTGTTGTTGTTGTCACAAATATATCAAACTACTTTTTTGTGTTGACTTCGGTCTCTGATGAACTCTTTGCTATTCTCTACACCTTATCTATGTTTTCGCCTCAACCACCTCATCAATAACGACCCTAGCACTATATAACAACTTTAATTTGTTCCACGCTCTATTATATAAAGTGGGCTTTTTAATAATTAATAATCTCATCATGCACCAAATTTTTACACCAAACTAATAATCTCATGATGCACCAAATTTTTTTATCAATTGGAATTATCAAGTACGACATTTTCTAAAATATTACTGCTACCTTAATTACTTTGACGACTCCATAGATCTTCATAGGAAACTCCTTTTGGGGCATGGCACAAAAATATTAGCCATTACAGTTGAATATAAATTTCTACTTACTACACCAAATTAATAATCTCATGATGCACCAAATTTTTTTATCAATTGGAATTATCAAGTACGACATTTTCTTAAATATTACTGCTACCTTAATTACTTTGATGACTCCATAGATCTTCATAGGAAACTCCTTTTGGGGCATGGCACAAAAATATTAGCCATTACAGTTGAATATAAATTTCTACTTACTACAGGCACCCTAAATTATTGGACCATTCCATGGAAAATTGCAAACAACTTCTTTTGCCATATGTTTTAGCATGCTTTCATCTTTACATTACAAAAATTAATGATAAAACAAATTAAGTATAGAGAATCCCAGTACTCCATGACCTTAAACAGTCTTTCAGAAATGAGTGTTAGCTACTATCTTTTTGGAAAATTGTAAAAAGTTGAAGTGCATTCCTATTTCCTCTGAAACAAGTAATGGAGGAATTTACTTTAGATCAATCTATTATATAACTCAAAGACATGGAACCAATGTTGGTTCCACGGGAAAAAATTATTTGGAGGAAGTAACCATCTGTGGTAATTGAAGTCAAATAGGAGCAAACCAAGTGCTCTCCAGAGCGATATATGATGCTAAACTGAGGCCAAGTATAGAGAGAGCTGTCCTTCCATTTTGTTATATTGAAGAGACAAAAGCACTCATATGAATGGTGCTAATTCCCATGTTCTTTCTAGTCGCATTTGGTTTTGAGAGCCTCCCTCTCCCCGTCCCTCGCTCGTCTTTTGATGCATTATATATCAGATCTGGCTACAATGGTTATTTCCTCCCTCCTCCATTATGCACTATTTCGATGCATTTTCATTAATTTATTCCTGACAAAAGCAAGACCATTTCTATAATCTAAGACCCTCTTCCCTTTCATATCCTTGTACTTCCAACTTCTTTATCCTCAATCATTCTAGAGAAAAACTTAAGATGCAATTATTTCAAACTTAAAACAAATAAACACTCAATAATAGACAAGTCAAACATGAGTTTGACGAACACAAAGCTATAAAGGGACAAAACATATTGACAAGCTTGTTGCAGACAGGGAGGATAGAGAAAATAACTGACCTTTTCAGGGAACATTGACGCATATTTCATAACAGCCAAATTAGCTGGTTTTTTCACTGCCTTTACAGCAGTACCAGATTCATTGACCGCCTTTTCAGCTACATCTGTAGAAGAAAAGGCATCTTCACCTTTCCTTTTAAGTAACAGCTCCTCATTCAGATTAATGGAAACATCACCGGTGGCAATATCCATATTCCTAACAACCACTCCTGCTTCCCTAAACGAAAAGGAACAGAACACAGCAGAGCAGTAACAACGCACGGTCAAGTTCAGATCAAATATCAAAATCTGTTTGCTTTCAACTGAACTTCACAGTTGCAAATAGCTAGTCCTTTTTTCCCACATTGGGAGAAGTAAGCAAGCGACAATCTAGTTTACAGAAGAAAATATCTGCAACAGGCACATACCAACAGTACAAAGCAAAATAGTAGTACAAAAACAGGTCCTATCAGATAAAACTTTCTAGATCATCTAAAAATACAGAATTGATGCTATATATTAGCGGATCAAAAAATTGTTCTATAAAGCTTAAACAAAAAAATATGGTTGTTCTAACCACAACCTGCTCTTCGTCCAGCAAAGCTAAAGAATGCCTGTTCCATTGATGCAGGAGGAATTAAGCAAAAGAACTAAGCCGGATGACAAAGTCACTTTCATGTGCAGTGTTCAATTGAAGCCACTCGTCATGCTACAGCGGCTCTAGCACAAATATTAACATCTTCATATCATGCTTCCTAGTTGACATGAGAAATCTATCATTATTAGAACGCCTAGGATTTATGGAATGGATATTATATCCTTACGAGTAATTTCTTCATCGATATGAGTAACTCCTAGTTGCTAAAAGTTGGAATTCTCCTTTTCCAAAATAAATTTATCGGATCCATCTTTGGAATCATAAAGCTCTTCTGATCATTGATGAAAGTTTGCTTCTAACTTTAATGTTTCCAAAGAACTATCAAGATTGCTAAAGTCAGCCACTTCTCAGGTTCTCTCATTATTTCCCTAAGAGCTAAGCTTCAACATGGAAACAGCCTCTCTACATCGCAAGGTAGGGTAAGGTCTGCGTACACACTACCCTCCCAGACCCCACTTGTAGGATTATACTGGTATGCCGTTGTTGTTGTAGCTAAGCTTCGACATGATCAAATAATTTCCTACCACGGTCTGCCTTCTTAAGCTTCAAATTGTCTTTCATTCTCTACCTCAATGTAGTTGAATACGGTCAGCAAGCTGGAAAACCTAGTACTCCAATGTACGTTGCGATTCCAACTGTTGCTCCTTTTTACGAATAAAGAATTTGGCAAGATTCGTTCATATGATTGACCAAAGATGATGTGTTTACATGAAGACGGAAAAGATCTATTTTAAGATGTTTTTGACATTCATCCCCAGTATACTCAGAGTCAAGACTCATCTTGCCTACATCAAGGCACCTCCATGCAGTTATCAATGAAAATCATTCCCCTCTTGAGAAAATTTTAGTCCTATAAAGACACTTAAGGGAATTTTTCTTTAAATATTTTTGGGGCTATGGAAACTTAAATAAAGGGAGATTCTACTTGTTTACACATTATCAGCTATAGCTCAGTGTATGTGAAAAAGAAAAAAATAATAATAAATATGCAAGAATTGCCATAAGTTTAGAACCACGCCATTGGTCATGTCTTATGGGATAGAGTGATTGTTTTGGCATTTCTATAGGCTGATATAGATCTGCAATAAATGACTGCTGATGACTTGAGGAGACATATATTATAGCTTGTACTGGTATTTGTATAAGCTTTTTCTGTCTTTCTATACTATTTTCTTTTCTTTTCTTTTCTTTTTTTGAGTAAGTCTTTAATCTTGACCAAGGTATTATGAGGATTCATCATGAATTGGCAAGTTTTAACACTAGTTGCCAGCCTACTGCAATCCTCCTCCTTTGTTCGGGCTTGGGACCGGGAATGTGGCAAGCTCACACAGGACGTGTTGCAGAAATGCAGAGCCCGGTAATGTTAAATGATAGTGAATGTTGGGCTGCTGCGGTCATACAAGATTAGATAATATTAAAAATGGATGTATTTGCCAGAAGGTGCAAGTAGCATGTATTAAGGATAAACTAAGAGAAGATTGCTTGAGATGGTTTAGTCAATGTCCTGCGTCGACCTACAGATATACTGTCCTTAGGTGTGAAACTATGATGAATAAAGGTGTTAAAAGGGGACGGGGTAGACATAAAATCATATGGAAGGAAGTTGTCTTAAAAGATCTACAAATCCTTGATCAAGGTACGATGGAAGAAAACTAGTTGGGAATAGGTTTTAGTATTAGAAAGCTTCTAATGTTAATATTATTATTACAACTTTTTTACGAAGTATTATATAAAAACTTAACTTTCACTCACTTTATTTATTTGGTATTGATGATGATATAAGTTGAGCTTAAAGAAAGAAGTGAGGATTCATATAGCCGACCCCAACTTGTTTAGGATTAGGCGTAGTCGTTGTTGTAATCTTGATCAAGGTACTGAGAAATAAATCCATACAACTTTCATTACAGAATAGGAACGGATTCTGTAATAGCGCATGATCAAACCTACTGACGAATGTTCAGATGTGGATATATTACGCCTATTTAGAGTTGAAATATGGTGGAAAAGAACATGCAGAAGTAGACATGATCCATCTGATTATTCCAGAAGGAAAAAATGCTGATGCTTTTTTTTTTGAAAAGGTAAAGGTAAAAAATGCTGATGCTTTAGAAAAACAAATGCTTGTCAAAGATTCATGCTGTTATGTTTGGGTGTGGAACAAACAAGTGTTTCAAAAGCTAGAATCAAGTGACAAAATTCTACCAGCAAATACATACCAATGAGAAACACCATATATGGACTACAGTAGAAGTCAAATTAGAACAACTAGAGAGGACGAGTTGTCAATTACCGAAGAAGTCAATCCAATTACATAAAATAATTGAAACAAAATGAAACATTTAAAAGAGGGCATACCTATCATGGCCAAACTCACACATGATGGAAAATTCTTCACAGCTGAAAGGAGCAGAGACCCTCTCTGTCATGCCTAGTAATGTATGGTTGGAAGGTAAAGATCCACCATGCATTGATGATTGATCATAACTGACTCGTGATTCACCAAAGTGAACAAAAATAGGAGCAAGCAGCAACTTAACAAATAATTCTGGCTTCGATCCACCATCTTTAGATAAATCAAGCGTCAACTCTTTGACCTCAACGGTAGCTTTTGGTGTCTGCATAGTTTATAAAGATAATCAGCAGGGATGCTAAACCTGGGAGAGACAACTAAACAAGATAAGCAAGTTAAACAAATGCACCGAAAAGCAATTAAGAATGTAAACACAACATCCACCAAAGAACAACTTCATTTAGCCATTGCAGTGAGATACTATACAAAGACAATAAGCAACTGCAGGACATTAATTCCACCATTAAGTTCATTTAGTCAATGTGCAATAATTTTCATGCACCTAAAGCAATAGCATGTATATACAATTTTTGCCAACACCACTATCAGAAGAGTCTCCCAAAGTATTCAGTTGTTGATTCTTCATAATATTCAAGACTCAAAACACTTTAAGAAGAGTGTAACATGTCTCCTTCCATTTAAGGGAGAGAGAAAGAACACACAAGAACGTTCTAAAATCTGAAAATCTGAATCTTAAAGCTAATTAGATCTTGTTTGTATTTACATTAGTAGCATTAGTATGCGATAGATCACTAGCTTGGCATCTTTTGTCATTATCAGTTAACATGGATAGTACAATTCTGACATGTATAAGTTAAAAGAACTTAGACCGCTGCCACAAGTAGAAGCAATGCAGTACTCCGTTATTCGACATATGAACTTGTACGTGAAGAAAAATTATCCCAACAAAACAGTCATAAAATATAAGAAGAGCTGAAAGCAACAACCAGCAGTGTTTTTGGGTACATGAGTAAAGTGATTCAAGGACATTCAACCAATCATGAGCACTCACAAGACCAAGTTTGACCAGAACAATCGTTACCTTCACAACCAACTCAGTCACTGAAACTGACAAAAATCTAGCCATATTAGCTACAACCATCCACTTCCCTCTACCTGACTTGCGAGATTTACGAGATCTTGCTTTTTTTGAGATTTTAGTGGGAGCCCTCATTACAACTTCTAAATCACATATTAACACCTGTAGTTTTGGATCCCTGGACATAAAACCAACCCCAAGCTTGACCAAGGATTGACGAATACTGAGTCTAATTTCGCCAATGGATACACTTTCAACTGCACCCTGCAAATTATTATTCATAGTGACATGAGAACAAATATCATAAATTGAGGAACCAGAACAAAGAGAAAATCTTGCAACTAAATTATTGCCTTATAAGCCAGTAGTCAAAAGTTGAATCTAAGATAAACTGACTGCAGCCTAGTCATTCCCTTCAGCAAATTCACTAAATGAGGGACCTCCCAAGTCACTGTGCCCTCCGGTACTTGGTGTAACTACAATGGCAGTTTTACTTTTAACAAGACACACACACACACAAAGAAATAAGAGAGAGAGAGAGAGAGAGAGAGAGAGAGAGAGAGAGAGAGAGAGAGAGAGAGAGAGAGAGAGAGAGAGAAGCTGATGCTCTCATTTTCTGTGTAATGAAAAACTGTACAGTACAAACTATTTATACTAACAGCTAACTCACTACTAACCATCTAACTAACTCACATTACCAACTTAACAAACTTCCTANGTGACAAAACAATCCCAAACACATAGCAATACTTCAGAGAAAATAATGCTGAAAATTTACCTAGCCGATAAATAACAACAAACACAGAGCAATTAGAATACATATATACATCTGAATACATATATTATATTAAAAAAAATAAATATGAATACATTAAAAGAATACAACGAGACAACGAATACAATGAAATACATGGAATACAACGAGATACATTGAAATACAATAAAAAAACGACAATGAATACATGGAAATACAGCGAGATACATTGAAATATAATAACAGAAAATTCAAGTTGCTCAGCCCCGAACTCCGTCGTCTTTGTTCAAGAACAAACCTAATGTCGTCTCGCTGTCACTGTTGCCTCCGGTTGCTGTTGTTTTGCCAGAGAAAATTTCTATATTGGATGATTGCTCGGCAACCCAAAAGTCTTCGCCGGAAAACTTTAATTCTGATGCTTTGCCGAAGAGTTCTGGTAGTAAGATGAAGGTGGAAGATGAGAGAGAGAGAGAGAGAGAGAGAGAGAGAGAGAGAGAGAGAGAACAAAAAGATCCCGATGCACACAAATTTCTATACTGGAACTCAAAGACCTGATCCTGAGATACCAAAAAGAATCTGTGGAACTTTTTTTGAGAAGGGATACGAAAAAGAATCTATGGAACTTTAGAATGCCAAATTTCTAATATAAATATGCTTGTTGCTATTTCTTTTGCAGAATCTATCCTAACTGGGATTCCTTTTCAGGTCAGTTCACATTACGGGAAAAAGAGATGACATCACCCCAATATGTGGCATTAAACTCTGAAATTGGCCACCCCAACATTTGACCAAACTGGATCCAAGTTGACACTGCTCTTTTTGCTATTATGTATTATCTGGTTCCTCTGATCCTCCACATTCCCTTACATACACTTCAAGAATGAAATATTATATATAATGTGCCTCGAGAAACAAAGTTGTAAGTCGTAGGTGTATGATTGGATATGTCATACAATGCCTATAAGCATTCTCTTAATCAGATGAAGTTGACCAAACGATAATGTACAACTAAAAAACGTAAATTTGATGGACCATCGAACTGTTCCTTAAACTACACAGCATAAAACAGATAAAACCACATCTAAATTGTAGCTAAAATTGAAAAAGAAAGAATGACCTTGTTGAACTTCACCACCACATCTCTCAAGCATTTCCATCCTCCAACACGGAAGGAAACAGATGCTCCCATGGCTCGGCTTAGAACCCAAGCCAGCATACTGGAAGCAAACCTGAGACAGGAAAGTGCACAAAATAACCAGACTGCAAAAGCTCAATAAATTTGATAAAGAAAAAAAAAAGCGAAGTAATTATTCAACATCGTGAAATTGAGATTAAATCCAAATTCTCAACTTTACGTACCAACTCTGTATACAGAACTAGACATTATTTTGTCTTAGCAAACTTAATGGACTAGACTTCTAAATGCTCGTAGTAAGAGAAACGGCTTGATTTACAAAATATCGCTTCTCAATAATAGTCAATGATATAAATAGGTATCATATTATGCACCAAGCCAAGCAAGGAAGATAGTTATATCATAGCAAGATGTGATTATTTTGGGGGGAGGTTATGAAGTCAATGATTCATTGATGTGATTGGTTAAACCACAAAATACAAGGCATACACAAACTAGAGAATACTTACGAGAAGATGTAACTCTCCATAAAGAGCATCCACTTATCTTGATGAGGGTATCAAATGTGCTGCAAAAAATATTTTTTTTAAGGTTCTGACTGACTTGTACAATAGTGATTTTCCACTTCTTCAGAGGCTCTTGTTTCTCTCTATCCATATGTTTGCATGAGCACTAGAGGAATTAATTCTCATGCTCTTCTTCTCCACATATTCCTTATGAGTTTCAAGCCTACCAAAACACCAGAGTCTCCGGGTCATCTATACAACCCTATACGTAATTGGAAGGAAAGCATAAGCTAACTGACGTCCTCCCCCCCCCCCCTACTTAAACACGAAGCACCAACTAATGTGAATTTTCATTTTTCTTCTCAGATTTTCCATTATTCAGGTAGCTCCCCATATTGCTGTCCATGTACATAAGAAAATTTTGAAAAAAAAAAAAAAAGAAACTTTCTTTTGTGCTCTGGAGACTCGTAAGAGGAGTGAGGGAAATCCATATATTTTATAGAAATAATACACTGTGACAATCATCCTTCTGTCCTCCCCATATGGCCCTCTCTATCTCAGCTCTATGAATTAGATTTTTTCTGTAGAGTAATTCAAGCAAACTGTTAATTCCGTCCATTTCCTAATCTTATTTGCTAGCGGGAGATGCTGGAAATGGATCAAAGGCTTCACCAACAACAACAACAACCCAGTAAAATTCCACCAGTGGGATCTAGGAGGGTAGAATGAACGCAGACCTTACCCCTACCCCGAAGGGGATAAAGAGGTTGTTCCCGAGGATCAAAGGCTTCGCCATGAACTAATTATCATACTTTCACATAAGATATTCTCTTCTTTGTTTTTTATAACGGTGGTGTATGGGCGTAGGCCATACCTGCTACCTTCCACCAGCACAAGCACCAGGTAATTCTGCCCACCAAGGCTTAGGCATATGTGAATAGTAGCTTATGCTTTCATATTCTTTTGTTTTCCTAATATTGAAAAACATGAAGAAATTGCTTACTCTAATCTGTTAAAGCCAAAAAATGCTTCAAATAGAACCTATAAAGTGCGGTTGAGACAAATCGTGTCACCTCATTTCCATTGTACAATTCAACAAAACAACATATTGCACATATCAGATCAATCAATTCAATTACATTATAAGCAACACAAGCTACACATAACATAGCAACAGTCAACTGATAATCAGTAGTAGTTTGACTGAGATTGACTTACACGAAAATACTCCATAGTATTATGGAAGCAAAGAGGAATCCGAATAGAAACTTCGCCGGTGAAGCATCCATTTCGCCGCGGCCGGCGGCAATCCCAATCGCGTGGATCCTCTTAAATTTCGCGTCTCACTGTTCTATCATTGCTTAAATAATTGAATTACTCGACGAAAAAATAGTTAATTACAGTTTTACATGATGTTCATGGTGTGGAAGTGAAGATCAAATGGTGAATTTTGAAAGAGGAGATTTGAATTTGCAGAGGAAAGAGGGAACGGAGAAGAAGGAGGTGAAAATGGTCAATAAGTTGAAACGAAGTGAATGGGTTGGATCAATCATCAATGGAATAATAAGATATTTGAGTTAAAGGAGTTAAGAGGAGAAATCGGGAGAAAGTGGTGTATCACTCTTTCTGTGTTTTACTCCGAGAAGTGGAGAAGACTATTGAGTTGGATCTGGTGCGGTTGGATGTACGGGGAACCTTTGTGATTTTATTTTCCTTTTTTATTTTTAATTAATTATTAATTATTTTATTGATTTCTTTGATGGACGTGCATGAAATGTCTTTTCTTTTTTTTGTGTTAATTGACTAACCTAACCCTTTTGGAGAAAATTTTATTTTGTGTCTCGTACAATTTACACTAGTTATATGGGGTAGGGGTGTGCATTCGATTTATCGATTCGATTTTGACCCTTATAGATAATTACTTATCGATTATCGGTTTGTACATATGCTTATCGTTATCGTTTCAATAAGGTTTCCATTTTTTCGATTTCGATTTATCGATTTTTCGGGCTTATCGATTCGGTTATCGATTACACCAATAAGAAAACTTGCGGGATTACACGGAAAGTATATCGCTATAAACACGCCTAACTAATATGGACAAAAAGAAGCTAAAATAAGACGAACACCGTTTATAACATAAAAATTGTGTCAACAAGCACATGCAACGAAACTAAAGTAAGGGATCAAATGTATGCCACCAACACTCCAACGGTATAAAAACAATATATCATCACGGCTAATTCTGTTTTTCATTAATTTGAACTTCACTCCCTTGAGCTTTAAATGATCATTTCTTAAATGTGGTAGAGGAAATAATAGGGTTATGGACTTAGGTTAAAGGAAAGGGTATTATAGAATAAGTGTAAAAAATTAAAAAAAATAAAAAAAAATTATATCTTATCGGTTTATCGATAAACCGATAACCGAACAGGACAAAATCGAAATCGAAACCGATACTCGATAAAGAAAATTCCGAAATCGAAATCGATAAATCGATAAATCGATAAACCGATAACAAATAATCGATTCGATTTATCGATAAACCGATTCGAATGCACACCCCTAATATGGGGCAACTTTTTCGTCTCATAGTTTTGTGGACCCAGATTTCTGTGGACCCAAAAGTGTAAGATTGGGGTCCACAAATTTGTGAGACAAAAAGAAGCCTCATACAACTAGTGTCAGTTGTATGAGACACAAAATAAAACTTCTCCTGTCACGACCCGGATTTTCCACCCTCGGAAGTCGTGATGGCGTCTACTCGTAGTGGCTAGGCAAGTCATTTTAATTACTTTTCCATTAATGAACAAATCTTTTTAACAATTTATGACAACAATATAAAGCAACGAAATTAAATAAAACCGGAAATCTTAATTATAGAAACTGAACAAAACACGGAGTAGTCAATATAAGCCTCTATCCAAGACTGGTGTCACAATACTCACAAACTGCTAAGAATTTCTAAATACAAGGGTCTGAAAGAACACATAAGCTGTTTGTCTCGAATACAAAGAGGCAACAGTCTATAAGAGAGAATAAGAGAGAGACGTCGGGCCTGCGGACGCCTGCAAGGCTACCTCGGGTCTCACGATACTGAAAGCCTGCTCCCGTGCTAAATGCTGCTGCTGCTGCTCGAAACCTGGGCCTGTGCAAAAAAATGCACAGAGTGTAGCATCAGCACAACCGACCCCATATGCTGGTAAGTGTCTAGCCTAACCCCGGCGAAGTAGTGACGAGGCTAGACCAGACTACCACATAAACCTGTGCAATTTCAATATATATATAATATATATATATATATATATATATATATATATATAGCGGAATCGAAATACAAAACAGATAAACAATATCGGAGGAGAAAACATGCTGAGGGGAGTATAATAAATTCCAAATAAGAGTCGTCCAATAATAAAGGAATACAATACAACTCAATAGTACGTAATGAAACAGAACTCAACCAGTGCACGACATCACCCTTCGTGCTTTTACTCTCATTCCTCACATATATCAATAGAATCGGCACGGAATGGTACATCGTGCGGCACGGCATCACCCTTCGTGCTTTAACACTCTTTCTCATAATAAGCAAATAATGCACGGCATCACCCTTCGTGCTTTACACTCTTTCTCCTTACCATAAACAAACAGTGCACGGCATCACCCTTCGTGCTTTAACACTCTTCCTCACCCAATCAACAATCACAAACAAGGGCAAGGAAATAAATAAACAATAACGAAAATCCCGGCAAGGGTACAATATCAATAACCAACAACGTCCCGGCAAGGGAATAAATCATTAACTCTTTTATTTCTTTCACTTTCATCTCATAGTTCACATTATCACTTGAGCCAATGCTCCAAAGAGTTTCTTATCTCATATACCTTCAACAATTTGTATTTCAACCCGAGCCAATGCTCCACGAAGTTTCAAGATCATAATTTCTTTCACAAGGTCGTTACAACATATAGAAATCATCATTTAAGCATGGAAGGCATAACAACAACCAAACTATTCGCAAATAAGGACTCACGGTCATGCTTGACACCAATGTGTAGATACTCGTCACTCATGCCTATACATCGTACTCCACAATTAGCAAGTTACAAATAAGACTCAACTCCTATTCCCTCAAGCTAGGGTTAAACCAAACGCTTACCTCGATGCCTTGAACTCAACTCAAGCCTCAACTATGGCTTTACCCCGTAATTCCACCTCCAATCCGCTCGAATCTAGCCATAAATTACTTAACTACATTAATAAACACTAAATGAATCAATTTGAATGCATAAAAATGAATTTCCCAAAGTTTTTCCTAAAATTTCCAAAATTGCCCCCGGGCCCACGTGGTCAAAACCCGATGTTCGAACCAAAACCCGGTTACCCATTCCCCCACGAACTCAAATATGTAACTTGTTTTGAAATCGGACCTCAAATTGAGGTCTAAATCCCCAATTTTAGAAAAACCTAGGTTCTACCCTCTGTTTTAAAAGGCACAATTTGGACTCGCCCGGGACTCGGCCCGGGGCGGAGCACTTGTAAAACGCCCCTGGGCTTATGCGTGGGGCTTAGTTCCGTGAGACTTACGCCTCGGCCATCGGGGCTTACGCCCCGGACACGCCCAACGCCCAGCGTACTGGGCTCGCCTAATAGAACTTTATGCAATTGTATGTAACTAACCTTGTAAATCTTCAAATTTTCTTAATAAATCGTTGACTACTCAAAATTATTTTTTTCCTAAGTATAAATTATTAAGTTGGGAGTTTTGTCATAATTAAAATAAAAATTATTGCACGTTATTCACTAAGACTACTATGATAGTTAATTTTAAATAAATCTTTCATTTAAAAAGTATTTATTTATTAACTATTGTTATGTCTTTACTATATAATAGTCCATAATTTTTTTTATAATTATTTTTCTAATTATTTTTTTTTCACGTTTACGAGATACAATAGTTATTAATTTAATAGCTCAGTATTAGCTAGTAACTATGTACAAATAATTAGTTATCATGGTATTGTATGGTGAATTATGTGTCACTTTATTAACTTGTTGAAACTTAAAAATGAATGATGCTTGAGAATCATATTTAAATTATGAATTATGATTTTATAAAAATTCTCTTTCAAATAGAAAGCATATAAAATAAAAGGAGTATTTTAAGAAAAATATCAAATTATAATATCGAAATTCTTTCAAGATTCATTTCTCCTTAAGAGATACATATAAGATTTCGTATCGAATACAATTATTTGATGTTTGAGTTGTAACGACATTGCAACTATTTGTTATGATATATGTCATACTTTTCGTATTATTCATAGTTAATTATAATTTAATAATATTTTAAATATATTATTTGTTATAATTCTGTGATTTTAATGTACTTTTTATAATTATTTTTTATTTTATACTATCTTAAAAATTCATGAAATTAGTAAAATTTAAAGATTCATGGGACTTACGCCCCATGTCTCAAGGCTTACGCCTCGCCTCGTCAGAGGTAAAATGCCTCGCCTCACGCCCCCGCCTTTTAAAACATTGGTTCTACCCAAAACCCCCAATTTCACCCATGAAAATCTTTGATTTTAAGTGGAAAACATGTTAAATGATGTTAATGATTGAAAGAGTTAAGTAAAAATCGACTTACAAATGATTTGGGATGAAACTTTTTCTTGAAAAATCGCCTAAGGAGTTGTATTTTGGAAGTGGGGTGAAAAAATGACTTGAAATTCGTCTAAGTATGAAAAATGCAGGTTGCAGATATGAGAAATGTGAAGTTGGGTTCGCAATTGTGAACCCTGCAGGCTTGGGAAATGCGACATTACTGTTCGCATTTGCGAACTAAGATGACCAAGGGACCTTCGCATTTGCGAATTGGGTCTCGCATTTGCGAACCAGTGACCGTCGCATTTGCGACGCCTGGCTTCGCATTTGCGAACCTTGACCTGCCTAGGCTGGTTTCGCATTTGCGAACCAACCTTCGCATTTGCGATAGCTGGACCTTCGCATTTGCGAACTCTCGCTTCGCAAATGCGAAACCTGCAGATCAGCTGATACCAGATTTTTTTCCAAAATGAAAAATGCAATCCGACACCTATCCAAAACTCGCCGGAGCCCTCGGGGCTCCAAACCCAATATAGACACAACCTCAAAAGCATCCTACGGACTTACTCGTGCGATCAAATCGCCAAAATAACATAAAAAACAACGGATCAAGCCTCAAAACTCATGAATTCTTCCAAATTTTCATAAAACATCAATTTTCCATTTTAGGTCCGAAACACGTCAAACGACGTCCGATTTCAACCAAACTTTACAGAAAGCGCTTAAACCATATATAAGACTTGTACCGGGCGCCGGAACCAAAATACGGGCCCGATACCACAGTCTTTTAATCATATTTCATTTTCATTTTCCTTAATCATTTCCAGAAAACAATTTCATACAAAAATTCATTTCTCGGGCTTGGGACTTCGGAATTCGATTCCGGGCATACGACCAAGTCCCATATTTTCCTACAGACCCTCCGGGACCGTCAAATCACGGGTCCGGGTCCGTTTACCCAAAATGTTGACCGAAGTCAAATATATTCATATCAATATCAAAATTTAGCATTTTTCACACAGAATTCATATTTAAGCTTTCCGGCTACGCGCCCGGACTGCGCACGCAAATCGAGGCAACCTTGAATGAGGTTTTCGAGGCCTCAGAAGCACGGAATGAATGAGAAAACGGGTGATGACCCTTTGGGTCGTCACGTTCTCCACCTCTAAAACAACCGTTCGTCCTCGAACGGCCAAAGGAAAGAAGTACCTGAGTCGGGGAAAACGATAACGAACGGATAACGACTCCGCATGTCAGACTCAGACTCCCAGGTCGATGCCTCAGGGGGCTGACCTCTCCACTGAACACGAGCAGAAGGGAAACTCTTGGATCTCAACTGACGAACCTGCCGGTCCAAAATAGCTACTGGCTCCTCCTCATAAGACAAATCCTTGTCCAACTGGATAGTGCTGAAATCTAACATGTGGGCTAGATCGCCGTGATACCTCCGAAGCATGGACACATGAAAAACTGGATGCACGGCTGATAAGCTGGGCGGCAATGCAAGTCTATAAGCCACCTCTCCCACTCGATCAAGAATCTCAATGGGACCAAAGAACCTAGGGCTAAGCTTGCCCTTCTTCCCAAATCTCATCACGCCCTTCATAGGCGACACTCGGAGCAATACCCGCTCACCAACCATGAAAGCTACATCTCGAACCTTACGATCCGCATAGCTTTTTTGCCTAGACTGAGCTGAACGAAGCCTATCCTGAATGATCTTGACCTTGTCCAAGGCCTCCTGGACCAAATCTGTACCCAACAACCGAGCCTCTCCCGGCTCAAACCATCCAAACGGAGACCGACACCGCCTACCATATAAAGCCTCATAAGGAGCCATCTGGATGCTCGACTGGTAGCTGTTGTTGTAGGCAAACTCCGCTAACGGCAAGAACTGATCCCACGAACCTCCAAAGTCAATAACACAAGCTCGAAGCATATCCTCCAAAATCTGAATAGTTTGCTCGGACTGACCGTCCGTCTGAGGATGAAAGGCTGTGCTCAACTCAACCCGTGTGCCCAACTCTAGCTGGACTGCTCCCCAGAAGCGCGAGGTAAACTGCGTACCCCGATCCGAAATGATAGATGCCGGCACACCATGAAGGCGAACAATCTCCCGGATATAAATCTCAGCTAATCTCTCGGATGAATAGGAGACTGCCATAGGAATGAAATGCGCTGACTTGGTCAGGCTATCCACAATGACCCAAACTGCATCGAACTTCTTCTGAGTCAACGGAAGTCCGGTAACGAAGTCCATTGTGATCCTCTCCCACTTCCACTCGGGAAGCTCAATCCTCTGAAATACACCACCAGGCCTCTGATGCTCGTACTTAACCTGCTGACAATTCAAACAACGAGCCACATATGCTACAATATCCTTCTTCATTCTACGCCACCAATAATGCTGCCGCAAATTCTAATACATCTTCGCGGCGCCCGGATGAATAGAGTACCGGGAACTATGGGCCTCCTCTAAGATCAACTCTCGAAGCCCATCTACATTAGGCACACAAACTCGCCCCTGCAATCTCAAAACTCCATCCGATCTAAGGTAACCTTCTTGGCACCTCCTCGCTGCACCGTGTCTCTAAGGACATACAAATGGGGATCATCAAACTGCCTATCGCGGATACGCTCCAATAATGAAGAACAAGCGACCGTGCAAGCTAACACTCGGCTAGGCTCAGAAATATCCAACCTCACAAATCGATTGGCCAAGGCTTGAACATCCAAAGCAAGCGGCCTCTGACTGACCGGAATATAAGCAAGACTGCCCATACTGGCTGACTTCCTACTCAAAGCATCGGCCACCACATTGGCCTTCCCCGGATGATATAAAATGGTGATATCATAATCTTTCAATAACTCCAATCACCTCCTCTGCCTCAAATTCAACTCCTTTTGCTTGAACAAGTACTGAAGACTCTTATGATCAGTGAACACCTCACAGGCCACTCCATATAAACTAGTGCCTCCAAATCTTCAAGGCGTGAACTATGGCTGCCAACTCCAAATCATGCACTGGATAGTTCTTCTCATGA
>NW_017675050.1:73370-77360 GCF_001879085.1 Nicotiana attenuata
GGGCAAAACCAACACCGGTGCCGTAGTCAGAGCTGCTTGAGCTTCTGAAAGCTCGCCTCACACTCATCCGACCATCTGAACTGGGCACCCTTTTGGGTCAATCTGGTCATCGGGGCTGCAATAGATGAAAATCCCTCCACGAACCGTCTGTAGTAGCCTGCCAACCCCAAGAAACTCCGAATCTCTGTAGCTGATGCTGGTCTAGGCCAATTCTTGACTGCCTCTATTTTCTTTGGGTCCACCTGAATACCCTCAGCTGATACAACGTGACCCAGGAATGCAACTGAACTCAGCCAGAACTCACACTTGGAGAACTTGGCATATAACTAACTATCCCTCAAAGTCTGAAGAACCACTCTAAGGTGCTGCTCGTGCTCCTCCTAGCTACGGGAGTACACCAAAATATCATCAATAAAGACTATCACGAACATGTCCAAATATGGCCTGAACACTCGGTTCATCAACTCCATAAATGCTGCTGGGGCATTGGTCAACCCAAATGACATGACCAAGAACTCATAATGCCCATACCGAGTACGGAAAGATGTCTTAGGGACATCGGATGCCCTAATCCTCAACTGATAGTAGCCAGATCGCAAGTCAATCTTGGAGAATACCCTGGCACCCTGAAGCTGGTCGAACAAATCATCAATCCTCGGCAGTGGATACTTATTCTTAATCGTTACCTTGTTCAATTGTCGGTAATCAATACACATTCTCATTGACCCATCCTTCTTCTTGACAAATAACACAGGCGCACCCCAAGGAGAGACACTGGGTCTAATGAAACCCTTCTCAAGCAAATCCTGCAACTGGTCCTTTAACTCCTTCAGCTCCAGCGGGGCCATACGATATGGCGGGATAGAAATGGGCTGGGTGCCCGGAGCCAAATCAATACAGAAATCAATGTCCCTGTCGGGTGGCATACCCGGCAGGTCTGAAGGGAAAACATCTGGAAACTCCCGGACAATAGGCACAAAATCTATATGAGGAACCTCAGCACTGGAATCACGAACATAGGCCAAATAGGCCAGACACCCCTTCTCGACCATACGTCGAGCCTTCACGTACAAAATGACGCTGCGGGTAGAATAAACTGGAGTGCTCTCCACTCTAAACGAGGCATGTCCAGCAAAGCTAAGGTCACAGTCTTGGCATGGAAATCCAAGATAGCGTGATAGGGGGATAACCAGTCCATCCCCAATATGATATCAAAGTCAACCATATCTAAGAGCAACAAGTCTACACGGGTCTCAAGACCCCCGATCACTACAACACATGAACGATGGACTCGGTCGACTACGATAGAGTCTCCCACCGGTGTAGACACATATACAGGAACACCCAATGCATCACTAGGCATGACCAAGCATGGTGCGAAATAAGATGAAACATAAGAATACGTAGACCCTGGATCAAATAGTACCAAAGCATCTCGATCACAAACCAGAACCGTACCTGTGATGACTGCATCTGAAGCCTCAGCCTGGGGCCTGGCCTGAAGAGCATAACAACGGGGCTGGGCCCACCACCCTGAACCGTATCCCTAAGTCGATCTGCTGCTGGCTGACCTCCACCCCTGGCGGTGTGAGCTCCACCTCTATGACCTCTACCTCCACCTCTAGTACCTCTACCCCGCCTTTAGCTGGCTGGGCTGGCTGTGGAGCACCTGGTGCCTGGACCATGGCACGAGAATCCTGGCGCGGAGAACTGCTCGGTGCTCGAGGGCAAAATCTGGCAATATGACCCGTATCACCACAAGTGTAACAAGCCCTCAGCTGCTGAGTCTGTTGTCCCTGTTGACCTGAATGGCCTCTGCAGAAACTCTAAAGTGGCGGTGCGCTGATAGGAGCTGGGGGTGCACTGAGTGACTGCTGATCAGAATAGTATGCTTGAGAACCACGGCCACCTGATGTACCGTGAGAAACCTGAAGGACCGACTGAAAGGGCCTAGGAGGATGGCCTCTACCATATGAATCTCTACCTCCAGATGAGGTACCACTGGATCTGCCGGAATGACGGGCTCTCTTGTCTCCCCCGTGACCACTGCCCTGTGATAGAACCATCTCAACGCGGCGAGGCCACATTGGCCGCCTCCTGAAAGCTGATCTCAGTACCAGTCTCCCTAGCCATCTGGAGACGAATCGGCTGAATCGAACCATCAATAAACCTACTCACCCTCTTTTCTCTCTCGGTGGGAAGTATGACAAGAGCATGGCGAGCTAGATCGATAAACCGGGTCTCATACTGAGAGACCGTCATAGAACCCTGCTGGAGGCGCTCGAACTGCCTCCGATAAGCATCTCTCTAAGTAACGGGGAGAAACTTCTCCAGGAACAACTCTGAGAACTGATCCCAAGTCAAAGTTGGCGACCCTGTTAGTCTGGCTAAACAGAAATCTCTCCACCAAGTCTTGGCGGATCCAGATAGGCGAAATGCAGCAAAATCAACTCCATTGGACTCAACAATGCCCATGTTCCGAAGAACCTCGTGGCAGCTATATAAGAAATCATGTGGGTCCTCAGAAGAAGCACCATTGAATGTAGTAGTGAAGAGCTTGGTGAACCTATCCAGCCTCCACAAAGCATCTGCGGACATAGCCGCTCCATCGCCGGTATGAGCAACTACCCCCGGCTGAACTGCCATAGCTGGCTGAACCACTGGAATCTGACCCTAGGGAGCTACCTGCTCCGGAGTACGTGTAGCAGGAGTCTGGGCTCCTCCTCCAGCCTGAGAAGTGGCTGGTGCTACAGGAAGCAATCCTGCTCGGGTAACACTCTCAATGAGGCCCACCAACCGGACCAAAGCGTCCTGAAGAACTGGGGTAGCACTAAACCCCTCTGGGACCTGAGCTGGGCCCACCGGAACTGCTGCGGCTGGGGTCGGAACCTCCTCCTCGAAGTCAACCTCAGGCTCCGCCGCTGGTGCTGCTGCTTGGGGCTGAGCTTTGCCCCTACCTCGGCCTCTAGCACGGCCTCGTCCTCGCCCTCTGCCCCTAGCGGGAGCTGCCTGGGGCTCGGACTACTGATCGGTAGATGAAGAAGCGCGTGTTCTCGCCATCTGCAAAAGAACAGAGTGGAAATCCAATTAGCATTGAGAAACAGAACCGCACGACTAGAAAGAACAAATGTGAAACTTTTCCTAACTTTGTAGCCTCTGGGGTTAAATACAGACGTCTCCGTACTGATCCCTCAGACTCTACCAAGTTTGTCCGTGAGTTGTGAGACCTAAGTAACCTAGTGCTCTGATACCAACTTGTCACGACCCGCATTTTCTACCCTCGGGAGTCGTGATGGCGTCTACTCGTAGTGGCTAGGCAAGCCATTTTAATTACTTTTCCATTAATGAACAAATCTTTTTAACAATTTATGACAACAATATAAAGCAACGAAATTAAATAAAACCGGAAGTCTTAATTATAGAAACTGAACAAAACACGGAGTAGTCAATATAAGCCTCTACCCAAGACTGGTGTCACAATACTCACGAACTGCTAAGAATTTCTAAATACAAGGGTCTGAAAGAACACTTAAGCTGTTTGTCTCGAATACAAAGAGGCAACAGTCTATAAGAGAGAATAAGAGAGAGACGTCGGGCCTACGGACGCCTGCAAGGCTACCTCGGGTCTCACGATACTGAAAGCCTGCTCCCGTGCTAATGTTGATGCTGCTGCTCGAAACCTGGGGCCTGTGCAAAAAAATGCACAGAGTGTAGCATCAGCACAACCGACCCCATGTGCTGGTAAGTGTCTAGCCTAACCCCGGCGAAGTAGTGACGAGGCTAGACCAGACTACCACATAAACCTGTGCAATTTCATATATATATATATATATATATATATATATATATATATAGTTAACGTAACGTAACGTAAACGTAAACGTAAACGTAAAACGTAAAACGTAAAACGTAAACGTAAACGTAAACGGTAAACGGGTAAACGGGTAAACGGGTAAACGGGTTAACGGTTAACGGGTTAACGGGTTAACG
>NW_017675051.1:0-47765 GCF_001879085.1 Nicotiana attenuata
AAAGGCCCCCCATGTACCAACAACCGAACAATCCACCTCCCTTTCCTTCTCAAGGTCCGAGTTCTTCCGGAAGTGATTTGGGTAGAATTGAAAATATGTTTGAGCAGATGACGAAAAAGAACCAAGATTCCGATGCACAATTGGCTTCTCATAATACATCTATCGGAACTTGGAGGTGCAACTAGGCCAAATTTCTCAAGCTTTGAATACTCGCCCCAAGGGTGCTCTACCAAGTGACACGGTATTCCGAAGACCAATCAAGTGATGGCAGTTACAACAAGAAGCGGGAGAGGCGGTGATGTGCATGCCTCAAGAGAAAAGCGAGTTGTAGATGATGATGTTAAGTTGCGGGGTGACAATGCCCCTTTGATTGTTGAAGATGTGGTGGAGACAAATGTAAACAATGAGGTGAGGATAGATATTGAAGAGACCGAGGTGGAAACACAAGATGCCGTGAACCCGTCTAGGGAACACGTGATTGATATGCCCGAGCCAGTGGTGCCCAAAGCCAAGGCACCTTTGCCTAGGCCACCCCCAGCGTATCCTCAACGGTTAGCAAAGCACAAGAGTGATCACCAATTCAAAAAGTTCATAGACATGATGAAGAGTCTTACAATCAATGTACCCTTGGTGGAGGCACTTGAGCAAATGCCGGGGTACGCCAAGTTTATGAAAGAGTTGGTAACGAAGAAAAGGTCGATGGAGTGTGAAACAATACCAATGACGCATCAAGTAAGTTCTATCGTTCACTCTATGGCCCCGAAACTTGAGGATCCCGGAGCTTTCACTATCCCTTGTACTATCGGAAGTGCAGATTTTGCCAAAGCCCTTTGTGACTTGGGGGCTAGCATAAACTTGATGCCATATTCGGTTTTCAAGACCTTGGGAATTGGACAACCTCGCTCAACTTCAATGCGACTTCAAATGGCGGATCGGTCAATGAAATGGCCTTTGGGTATAATTGATGACGTACTTGTCCGTGTTGATAAATTCATCTTGCCGGCCGACTTTGTTATACTGGATTGTGAAGTGGACTTTGAATTTCCGATCATTCTTGGGAGACCTTTCCTAGCTACGGGGAAGGCATTGGTTGATGTCGAAGCGGGAGAGCTGACATTCCGAGTGGGTGATGAGAAGGTTGTTTTCCCTATATGCAAGTCCATGCGGCAACCTAATGGCACCGAGGTATGCTCATTTGTTGACATTGTCACAGCTGTGATAATGGATGAGACAAGTTCTGTGATTAATGTTGAAGATCCCCTTGTGGCCGCACCTCTAGATCGTGATGTAAATGATGATGCAAGTAGAGTCATGTGTATAGATGCGTTACATGTCATGGAATCGTGTGAGCCCAGTAAATTGTCATTGGACCTTGATCACCGGGAAACTCCACTAGAAAAGCCAACAATTGAGGTGCCCCCGGTATTGGAAGTGAAACAAGTTGAGTCAAACCTCTGCCTCACAATTTTTGAACCCGATATTATTGTGGAGGATGTTACAACACCTCTTTTGGAGCTTCAAGGGAGACTACCTGCAGTAAAGCATGTAATGATGCCTAATCTCCATGATATGTGGCATCCTACAAGACCAGATACAGGTTGGCGGTTTTGCATGAACTATGGTAATTTGAACAAAGTGCCACACAGTGACTATCATCCCTTGCCATTCATTGATCGGATGGTTAACAAACTTGCGGGACGAGCTTTTATTTGCTTCTTGGAGAACTTGATGAGAGCCACGTGGTGGCGCTTCTTGATTTGAAGTGATTTACTGGTAACATGCGTCGTGCCACGACGTTAAATCAGGCGCTTCTTGGGAGGCAACCCATGCCTTTTTCTTTTTTTCTTTGATTTTCTTTGTAGTGTAGGATTTTTGAGCTAATTGGTTGTGAGATGTTGCAGGAATTGTGTTGATGCAATGCAAAACAAGTTAGAACAAAGTGCAGTCTCTGAAGTTTGCCAGTGCAGCCGCGGTACACTTTTGCGGTCCGCGCTGGCATGTTCCATAAATGTTGTTCTCTGAAGTTTTCCACCGCGGCCGCGGTCAAGTTTGTGCGGTCCGCTGTGGACCTTCGCGGCCGCGGTACACTTTAACGCGGTCGCGCCAAGGTTGCCTTCTGAAACTTCATATGTTAAAATCCAGCGCGGTCCGCGGTCGCTTTTGTGCGGCCGCGCTGGTAGGTGAGTATGGGGCCAACAGTTTCTCTATAAATAGGGACCAAGGGTTTTATTTTACCCTTTTCGCACTTTGAAAACCCAGAGCCATAATTGTACTGTTCATCCCTCTTCTAAGTTTGTAATTCTCGCTAGCTTGGATAAATTGCATTCACTCTTCCTAATCCTGGTAACATTTCATGCATTTGTGATTAATTAAGTTCATATTTTCATTTTTTACGACTTGCTTAGTAGTTTTAGCTTCTTCTTTTTATTTAATTGTTAGTTTAGGATAGTTTAAAACCGGGGTTTGTGCTGAATGTGCTTAACCAATGGGTGAACTGAGTAGGGACAAAGTAGGTGTAAAAACTTGAATAAGAATGGCTAAAATGCAACCCTAACTTAGTGCCCATATACCCTAGCTCAGCGCGGACCGCAGTCGCCTTTGCGCGACCGCGCTGCCCTGACGCGGTCCGCGTTGCATTTTTATGCGGACCGTGGTGCTCTTAGATTGCAAGTCAAATTCTACCAGCGCGCCCGCGGTCAAGTTTGTGCGGTCTGCGCTGGCCCACCGCGGCCGCGACCCCATTTTGTGTGGACCGCGGTGGGAGATTCAGAGAGTGTGATTTTGGGCCTTTGCCCAGCGTGGACCGCCGTCACTTTAGTGCGGTCCGCGGTGCTATGTTCTGCAGCTGTGTACTGCAATTATCTCTGCAATATATTTCATTCACTTGTTTCACTGCATGTGCTTAAACTAACAATGTTAGATGCTTATCTTTGCCGATAATGGTTAAACAAAGAGGCGGCAAACAATCACAACAACCCGGGAGAGGTGGCTCCTCCCGAGGGGGTAAAGGAAAAGAGAATATCAAAACTCACTCCCCAGGCTAGGGAAAGCATAAAAAAGACCCGAAAATTGATAAAAGCTGCTAATAAGGCTGCTTCTCATTCGTCGGGGAGTGAGTATGTGCCCTCCAAAGACATCTCCTCTGATTCAGTCCCAACTCATATAACTGACCCCCTCCACCTAGTTGATACCCCTCCACCATCACCCACCTCCAAAAGACCAGTGACTGTAGTCTCAGATTCATCTGACGAGTCCGCAGCCGGTAGTGGGAAATACTCCACCTCCCCCACAGCTTCATTATCTATGGAGAGTGCAGGCAGAGATGAGGGAGGTGAGCCTCAGATTGGGGGAATTGCACGAACTAGGAAAGCCGAAGAATGGGAAGATAGATTCGTGAGCGAAGTGGCTTACCACAAGTTTAGGGAGTGGCGGCCGGTGAGGAAGTTGATACCGGAGAGGAGTTTTATTGACACCGACCTCTTACCCCACAACCCTAATGTGCAGAGGGAGTTCAGAACTAGATGGGGCTGGGAGTTTTTCATGGAGAAGTGCGTCGATGCTAATGAGCACATGGTCAGGGAATTCTACTCTAATGTGGCTCACATTGTCAAGGATACTAAGGTGACCAAAGTTTGAGACAAAACAATGTTGTTTGATGGAACATCTTTAAATGAGTATTTGGGGTTCCGGGATGAAGATGAGTCACTTTATTTGGCTAAGTTAGGGATGGGTGAGGAAGTCCGTCCTTGGTTGGCCCAGTACTTGGCAATCCCAGGTACTGTGCCAGAATGGTTGCAAGCAGGGAAGAAAATATTCCGGAAGACCTTCAACTTTGAGGCTCGAGGGTGGTTGACATTTGTATGCAGTCGGCTTGACCCTTCTACCCACGATCAGACTATTCCACTTACCCGGGCGGTTCTTGTTGCATCTATTATGGCCGGGTACCCTATCAATGTGGGCAATGTGATGTCCCGTGTGATTTCTGCTGTGGGGCAAGAGCATGACCGGAATTACCCTTTTCCCAACACCCTTTCAATGTATTTTCGGGACCTGGAGGTGGAGAAGAAGAGATATGATGTCAAGACCAAGCCTGTGGCTCCTTACTCTTGGTACAGTATGCAGGGTCCGGACAACCCTAAGTCCAAGAACTACCAGCCACCTGCCTCTGCCCCAACTGGCCAGTCTGAGGAGCCAGTTGCGGTAGAGCCTTCTACCGAGCCTTCCACCGAGCCTGCTGCCACTACAGGAGTAGACTTGCCTCCAGGACCTTCCTCTACTGCTGGTCCCAGTTCTTCAGCAGGCCCGGGAGTTCCATCTTCCCGAACTCATCCCTTCACTGCCCATCAGTTGAGCCAGACATTGGCTAGCTTGAACAACTGGATGTCAGCTGCGACATCCAAGTTGTCCACATTGTCTTCCACTATTCAGACCCAATCAGCACCTCAGCCAGCTCAGATTCCTCAGTCCATTGAGGACACTTTGAAGAAGCTCCTAGAGAACCAGGAAAGGATTATGAAGACACAGGCTACTTTGACTACAGCTGTGGAGTCACATGGCAAGGCTCTGAAGGAGCTTGCCAAGGAGCACAAGAAGATGAGGAGATCACGGGCTTCCAAAGAGTCTGTGAAGCAGCTCAGGGCAGATGTGGACAAGCTATTGGCAGACCAGATGCCTCTAGACCTGCTATTCGGGGACCCAGCCCTAGACCCAGCAGCACCAGTAGCAGAGTCCAAGCAGGAGCAGGCACCTAGGCAGCCTGAGGAAGACAGTCACAGGAGGCCTCCTCCAGTTTGCCTCAGGATGCACCTGACATCCAGCCGGTCCAGGAACAGGCCCCAGTCCCAGCAGTTGAGCAGCAGGAGGCCGGGAGCCAGTCTGAGGCTCCCGCACATATGGAGGACTTGGGGACCACTGATGATCCCATGCAGACGGACCAGGCTTAGGGAGCCCCTATATCCTTTCTTATGACTTTTTTGATGCTTAGTTTGATAGTTGGCATTGGGGACAATGCCAGCTTTTATTCGTGGGGGTGCGCCCTACTTTTTTGTTGATTTTCTGGATGACTGTATATATTTGAATCAGTTTTTTTTCCTTTTGGTTGATTTTCTATTTGGTATGTATATAACTTTACATTCAGTACTTTTTATCTTCTATTTTGGTCTGTATATAAAGTTAAGTTACATTTTGTATATATTCATCCCCCGTTTGTATATTCTAATCCCCTATTGTAAATATTCATTCTATTTTCTATTTTCGCAAAAAATTTTCGTTTTTAGCTTTATAGTTAGGCTCGTAGCCTCTTGTTTTGTTTTTGACGCTTCCAATAAGCCCTTGGTTTTCTTAAGGCCACGGTTCTTTCCAAGGGTGGAGTATTGTGTGAACCGGGTGGCTCTTCCCGATGATGGATGGAGTGACAACCTTCTTAAGGGTTTGAGTCCGTTTCTTTGATTTTTCTTTTGTTTTTGATAGTTGTAGTTAAGGGTACCTCAAGCAAAGCTTCACTTGGGCCTAGCACATTTGCCTTTGATCCCATGGTCAAAGACATAATGTTGTGTTTAGGATGGTGAAAGTCGTGGGTTTGAGACTCTTGCGTTGACCAAACAATCATCATGTGGTCTTTTCGGACCATTATGTGCTTGAATCGTAACTAAGGTTGTTGTGGTCCCTCGACTCGATGTCTTTAGCAATCCCCTAGCGTGTGTGGTGAGGAATCTAATTATAAGTCCAAGTCCCGAGCCAATGGTCTAGAACTTGCCCTGAATGTTTGTTGAGGCGAAATCCTAGGTGAAATTTGACTTGAGAAGTGATTATAGGCTCTCCTTGATCCGTATGTTAAGTTGAACAATTCCATAGCCTACCAAAGAGATGATCCCTAGTTAACCCTTTTGAGCCTTAAACCTTTTTCTTTCAAGAACCAATGCTACAAGCCTATACCCGTTCCAAATGATTACCCTCTCTTGGCACCCAAATCTTCCATTGAGTAATGGCAAATGTCTAAGTTTGGGGGGAGAGACAAGAAAGGAAACAAAGTGGTAGAAAGGTACAAAAGCAAAAGAAAAAGGAAGGCAATGAAAAAGCAAGAAAAGAAAAAGACAAAAAAAGAAAGTCCAAAGTGAACAAGAATGAAAAGGGATTCAAGGAAAGAAAAAGTGAAAAAGGTGTGGAAAAAGTAGAAAAAGGAGAAATATTTTGAATTGCATAAGAAAGAGTGACAATGTGTCTCTCTAACCCCTTGTAAAGAAGTGAAATACTCAAAAAAGTCAAGAGAGTTGTGCCAAAATGAATCAAAAGAAGTGCTTAAGGGAAGATTGAACCCACTTGAATAAAAACATGTCCTACCCTTACCCAAAAGCCTTCACAATGACTCCACAAAAGCCCTATAGGATCTTGAGTTGAAGGAAGCCTACATTAGTGGATACTTACATAAGGGGCAAGCATATGGTACCTAGAGCCGGACTTGTGACCTTCTTCTTGAGAGAGATGAGTGAAACTCCATCAACCTCGATTTGTGTGTCAATACTCTAAAAGGTGAGGTTCGCTTAGGGAGAGTTGAGGATGTGTGAGTTTGGGTTCCACAATGACCAAAGTAATTGAGAGAAGTTCTTTGATGAAATGTGTCAACTCTTGATGCTCTTGTGTTACACTTGATCCATGGTTTTTCAAAGTTTAAATGTGTTAATGATGCATTTGTATTGAGGGCAATTGTTTGTCCCAATTGAAGCTTGTTGAGGTTGCTTTAGGATAGCTGGAATTACTTGGATTTTCCTTTAAGGGGTGGGTCTTATTTTGTTTGCTTGAGGACAAGCAAAGTCTTAAGTTTGGGGGAGTTGATAAGTTAGGATTTTAACGTGTTTTATGCCCCTACTTGCCTATGCTTTAAGTATAAATTGCTACAAAATAGCCCCAAAATGCTCACAGGTTGTGCTTGATTGCAGGTTTGGTCAACAAAGTGACGAAATGTCAAAGATCGGCTCAAAAAGGAGTGAAACCTGCTCAAGTATGTTTGAAGTGACATTAGGAGTACAAACACATCTCTAGACTAGACAGAAAATCCAACTCCACTACTAGCTCCCTGTGGAAATTCGATCCCAAACCACTATTCGGGTAATAGCTATTGCGGCCCGCTCTTTCTACCTTAGTGTAGCGTCGAGTTGGCAGCGATCAATTATTGGGAAAACACTTGGTACAGGATGCTTTGGAGAAGGTTAAGGTGATTCAGGATAGACTCCGTACAGCCCAGTCCAGACAGAAAAATTACGCGGACCGGAAGGTTCGTGATGTTTCCTATATGATTGGGGAGCGGGTTCTGCTTCGGGTATCGCAGCGTTATGAGATTTGGGAAGAAAGGAAGTTGAGTCTGAGGTTTATTGGCCCTTTTGAGATTTTGAGGCATGTTGGGGAGGTTGCTTATGAGCTTGCCTTACCTCCCAGCCTGGCAGGAGTTCATCCGGTATTTCATGTTTCGATGCTCCGGAGGTATCACGGTGACCCATCGCACGTGTTGGATTTCAGTTCAGTCCAGTTGGACAAGGATCTATCTTATGTTGAGGAGCCAGTGGCGATATTGGACAGGCAGATTCGAAAATTGAGGTCAAAGAACATTGCATCTGTGAAGGTTCAGTGGCGGGGTCAGCTGGTCGAGGAGGCGACTTGGGAGACCGAGCAGGATATGCACAGCCGTTACCCTCATCTTTTTACTACTTCAGGTATGTCTCTATGCTCGTTCGAGGACGAACGAATGTTTAAGTCTGGGAGGATGTAATGACCCGGCCGATCATTTTTAGAGTTTACGCCCCGATCTCCTATTAACTGCTTTCCCCGTGTTTGTTTCTGCTAATTTGATTCGCCGGGATGTTTGGTTTTGAGTTTCGGAGTGTTTTGGGACACTTAGTCCCTAAATGAGAGCTTAAGTTTTGGAAATTGGACCGTAGTCAGAGCAGTGTGAAGACGGCCTCGGAATTGAATTCCGACGGTTCCGTTAGCTCCGTTGGATGATTTTAGGTTTAGGAGCGTGTTCGGATTGTGTTTTGGAGGCCTGTAGCTCATTTAGGCTTGAAATGCCGAAAGTTGAATTTTGGAAGTTTCCGGTTCGATAGCGAGATTTTGATCCGAGGGTCGGAATGGAATTCCGGAAGTTGGAGTAGCTCTGTAGTCTTAGATGTGACGTGTGTGCAAAATTTCAGGTCATTCGGACGAGGTTTGATGGACTTTTTGATCGAAAGCGCATTTTGAGAGTTTTTAAAGTTCTTAGGCTTGGATCTGATGCTAAAATGGTGTTTTGATGTTGTTTTGAGCTTTTTCGAAGGTTAGAACAAGTTTGAATGATGTTATGGGATATATTGGTAGGTTTGGTTGAGGTCCCGAGGGCCTCAGGTGTATTTCGGATGCTCAAACTGGCACTTTTGGCCTTTGGGAGATTGTTGGTTTTCTGGTGTTTTTGCAGCAGTGATTTGTTCATTGCGATCGCATGAGTTCATCCGCGATCGCATAGAGTAAGTTGAGGCCAGGCGGATTTCTGTGAATCGCGATCGCAAAGGAAGGAGTGTGATCGCATAGGGTGAGCAGTGTTGGTCACTGCGTTCGCACAGAGACCCTTGCGTTCACGTCGAAGGACTTGGAGTGGCAGTGGGGTGATGGAATTGCTCTATGCGATTGCATAGAGCTGGCCGCGATCGAATTGCTTTGAGGAAATTGTCTTATGCGATCGCATAGGCGTTCCTGCGATCGCATAGGGTTAAATCTGGACAGTATTTAAATAGCCAATCCGCGACTCTTCTTCATTTTTCCACCATTTTTGAACGGGATAGAAGCTTTTGAAGGAGATATGTTAGGAAACCAAATAGAAATCACTTGGAGGTAATATTCTTGACTTCATAACTCATTTATATGTGATTAAAGGTCTAATTAGTGGTGAAAAATTAGGAAAAATCAGTGCAAAATGGGTAGTTAGGGCTTGAGATTAAGAGACCTTAAAATGGGTATTTGAGGGGTCATTTGGACTCCGATTTCAGTGTTCCAGGTATGGTTAGACTCGTGAGAGTGCGAGATTCTGAAAATGTAAATTTTACCCGATTCTGAGGCGTGGGCCCGAGGGGCATTTTGGTCATTTCACCTAATTTCGCGTAGTAGCTTAGAATTTATTTGTAGAATCGGTTACTTGAAGTATTAATTACATTATGCAATTGAATTGAATAGATTGTGGCTATTCGGAGTCGAATACTCGTGGCAAGAACGTGGTTTCGGGTTGAATTGGAGCCGGTTCGAGGTAAGTGGCTTGTCTAACCTTGTGTGGGGGAAATTCCCCTTAGGATTTGGTATTATTGATGTTTGAAATGCATTGTACATAAGGTGACGAGTGCGTACTTGTGCTAATTATTGAAAAATCCGGTTTCCATTAAGTACTTAGAATTGTGTTTTCCTTTCCTGTTTATACTACTTGTAAGTTAAGCCTGTTGTTAGCTTAGGGAAGCATGTCTAATTGATTTAACTGCTTATTTGTTCTACTGCCCTATTTGAATTATGTGCAGCATGCTAGGTTAGAAATACCTGCTTTACCTTGGTGTGAAATTTGATTGAATTGAGCATTTCTTCTTGTTGCTGCTGTGTATTTACTTTGGGACTACGGATTTGTATTCCGGGAGAACCCCCTGCACTTTTACATTGGAACTACGGGATTGCACCCGGTAGATTCCCCCAGTATTGAGTATTTATATTTAGGACTACGGGTGTGGTATTCCGGTAGATCCCCGCGCATTTATGAGTTGGACTACGGGACTGCACCCGGGAGATCCACTGGATATTTATATTTGGGGACTACTGGACGGTATCCTGGGAGATCCCCCAGTTGTTACCTCAGCGTTGAGCTGTATTTGCTTTTCCGAGATTTCTTTGTTTCTCTTAAAGTTGTTGTTGTTCTTCTATCCCATGTTACCTTTTACTGTTTCACTTAAGTATACTGTCTCATTCAACCCTGTTATTATATCTTGTTTTTCCTTTAACCTCAGTAGGGCCCTGACCTTCCTCGACACTACCCGACCGAGGTTAGGCTTGGCACTTATTGAGTACCGCTTTGGTGTACTCATGCCCTTCCTGCGCATGTTTTTCATGTGCAGATCCAGGTACTGCGACTCAGGCTCATCACGCATGAGGCGAGGCGTTTGTAGAGACTCCGAGGTATATCTGCCGCGTCCGCAGACCGAAGAGTCCCTTTCTACTCTCCCCTTAAGTATTAGCCCTTCTGTATTTCTTTTCTTGTTTAGATATTCTGGAGTTAGATACTTGTAGACATTTAAAAGCTTGTGATCATGAGATTCCGGGTTTTGGGAAATGTTATTAGTTTCAAAAGTTGTTATTGTGTATGTCAAGCGGCATTTCCAACAGTGTTTTATTTCACTATTTCGGTGTTAAATTATTTCTTCCGCAAATTTTGTTTATTTTCCGCATTGTTAGGCTTACCTAGTCGTAGAGACTAGGTGCCGTCACGATGGTTCACGGAGGGCGAACCGAGGTCGTGACAGTAAATCATCCCAAAATTCAATAAGAATTACTCTCTCTTTCTCTGCAATATTGTTCTTCTACTTTTATTGTTTTATTACACGTTATCAGCACGAGACTCTACCGTCTCAAGAAGCTCTTTGAGAAGATTAAAGTATATCTTTTCTCCTCTTTTTAATTATGATTGACATTATGAAAAGAAAGTTCGTTGCCCTTGAAATTTCGGGCAAGAACTATATGATATGGGTGTTGGATGCGGAAATCCATTTAGATGCAATGGGTCTTGGAGACGCCAATAAAGAAAAAAATAAAGCATCCTCCCAAGACTGTGCTAAGGCTTTGATTTTCTTGAGCCATCACCTTGATGAAGGGTTGAAAATAGAATATCTCACAGTCAAAGATCCACTTGTTTTGTGGAATGACTTAAAGGAAAGATATGACAACTTAAAGTTGGTCACTCTTCCACAAGCAAGATATGATTAGGTTCATTTGAGGCTCCAAGACTTTAAGTTTGTTTCCAAATATAATTCTGCGATGTTCAGAATTACTTCTAAATTGAAACTCTGTGAAAATAGTATCATTGACTATGATATGCTTGAAAAAACACAACGTTTCATGCTTCCTATATAATCGTGTAACAGAAAAAGGTGGAGACAACCCAAGTCGCATATCCTCTTTATCTTTCTTCATTTTAATATTATTTAAAAGTACATACGCTAAGAGCCTGAAAGCATATTACCCACAGTTTTCATTGCACAAGATTTTATTCCTACAAATGGCATACGGACTGAAAAGCAATATGCATGAGCGTGAAGTACATAGATTATTCTACATCTAATATATAATAGCAATATGCATCAGTGGAAAAAGTTGGGGTATGCATTGATATTGAAACAGCTATATTCATTAGTGAAAGTTAATTTTGTTTTTACACTATCATGTCCATTTAAAGTTCATCCAATTAATTATAATATTATATAACAAAGCATTAATTTAACAATAAATTAATGTATAGTCTATAAGTTATGTATTAATACAACATCATGTAAATAACTTATACATGTAAATAAATTTGTTGTAGTTGTATTATTCATATGTGTAGTGTACTCATAGTTGTATTATTTTTAGCTATGTAATTGTTTGTATCATAATCAGAGTTTGCTCAAAATTGCATATAAGGTCGTTATTAAATTATTGATTTAACTTTCTTTCATTTTCTCTGAAAATACTAATGTTTATTCGTATATTTTGTATGTCAAACCATGGGAAGCAAATATGGATATCCCACAAAGAAAACTTGGATCAAAGTTCAATTGTAAAAATATTTGTTTAATTGATTCATGTACGACACATATGATATTCAAAGAGAAGAAATATTTCTCTCATTTAAGTATGTGTAAGGCACATGTTACTATAATTTCTGGTAGTAGTAATCTAATTGAAGGCTCTGGAAGAGCTACTATAACTCTGCCTAAGGGAGCAATGCTTATAATAGATAATGCAATGTTCTCCTTCAAGTCCAAAAGGAACTTGTTGAGTTTTAAAGATATCCGCCGAAATGGATATCATGTTGAGACAATAGATGACAATAATCTTGAATATCTCATCATTACCAAGAATGTCTCTGGCCAAAAGAGCGTTATTGAGAAGTTCACAACTTTATCTTGTGGCGTGTATTGGACAAGAATTAGTGCAATTGAGGCACATTCTATTGTAAACCAAAAGGTAACTAATTTCAATACTTTTGTACTTTGGCATGATCTATTGGGACACCCTGGATCAATTATGATGAGACGGATTATAGTAAACTCAAATGGGCATCCATTAAAGAATTTATAATTTTTTTTAAATAATGAATTTTCTTGTACTTCTTGTTATCAAGGCAAGTTAATTATTAGACCATCACCAACAAAGGTTGGGATTGAGTCCCCTGCGTTTTTGAACGTATACAAGGGGACATTTATGGACCTATTAACACACCTAGTGGGTCGTTTAGATATTTTATGGTCTTAATAGATGCATCTTCTAGATGGTCTCATGTGTGCCTATTGTCATCTCGCAACCTCGCGTTTGCAAAATTAATGACACAAATAATTCGATTACGGGCGCAATTTCCCGATAATCCAATTAAGTCTATTAGACTTGATAATGCTGCTGAGTTTTCATCCCAAGCATTTAATGATTATTGCTTATCAATTGGGATAAAAGTGGAACATCCTGTAGCTCATGTTCACACTCAAAATGGCCTTGCGGAGTCTTTAATTAAATATCTGTAATTGATAGCAAGCCGTTACTCATGAAAACGAGGTTTCCCAATTCTGTTTGGGGTCACGCCATTTTGCATGCAGCAATGCTAGTTCGTCTCAGACCGACAAATTATCATAAATATTTTCCGTTGCAATTAGTTTTGGGTCATGAACCTAATATATCCCATTTAAGAATTTTTGGATGCACAGTATATGTGCCTGTAGCACCACCATATCGCACCAAAATGGGTCCCCAAAGAAGGTTAGGAATATACGTTGGGTTTGAATCGCCCTCCATTATTCGCTACCTCGAAACATTGACGGGGGATTTGTTTACTGCACGATTTGCAGATTGTCGATTCGATGAGACACTCTTCCCAAAATTAGGGGGAGAAGTTGGTGAAACCAAACGGGAAATTTTGTGGAAAAATCCATCATTATCTCATCTTGATCCACACGCCTCAATTTGTGAAAAAGAGGTGCAAAAGATTATTCATTTGCAGAGAATAGCAAATCAAATGCCAGACGCATTTACAGATTTGAAAAGGATAACAAAATCACATATCCCTGCAGAGAATGTTCCAATCCGTATTGATGTCCCTATTGGACAATCATCTAGTGTCATAGCTAATGAGTCAAAAGCACGCCTAAAACGTGGCAGACCATTAGGTTCCAAAGATCGAAATCCTAGAAAAAGGAAAACAAACGATCAAAATGAAACTACGAAAGAATCTCATGAAGAAATCCACGATTTAACAAATTCTGAGATTCATGAGGAATCCACTGTGCCCGAGACTCAAGAAAATAAGGAACTATCAATAAATCCAATCGATATTGAGACAAATTTGAATCGAGTGGATATAATGGTGGATTATGTCTTTGCATATAATGTTGCATCTAGCATTATGCAAGAAAGTGAGGATCTTGAACCTCAATCTGTTGGAGAATGTCGACAAAGACTTGATTGGCCAAAATGGCAAGAAGCAATCCAATCAGAGTTGAATTCACTTGCAAAACGTGAAGTTTTTGGGCCTGTAGTCCAAACACCTAATGGTGTTAAGCCTGTTGGCTATAAATGGGTCTTTGTACGCAAGAGAAATGAGAAAAACGAGGTACAAAGATATAAGGCACGCCTTGTTGCACAAGGATTTTCACAAAGGCCTGGTGTCGATTATGAAGAGACATATTCACCCGTTATGGATGCTATAACGTTCCGTTATCTCATTAGTTTTGCTGTCCATGAAAAGCTTGACATGCATTTAATGGATGTGGTTACCGCCTACCTTTATGGCTCACTTGATAATGAGATATACATGAAAATTCCCGATGGATTTAAAATGCCAAACGCACATAATTCAAAGTCCCGGGAAATGTTTTCAATCAAATTGCAAAGATCTTTGTATGGTCTAAAGCAATCAGGACGAATGTGGTATAATCGTCTTAGTGAGTATTTATTAAAGGAAGGCTATATAAATGATGCCATTTGCCCATGTGTTTTTATAAAGAAAACAACATCGGAATTTGTTGTACTTGCCGTATATGTTGATGACATAAACCTTATTGGAACTCCTATAGAACTCCAAAAGGCAATTGATTATTTAAAGAAGGAATTCGAGATGAAAGATCTCGGAAAGACAAAATTATGTCTTGGTTTGCAAATTGAACATTTGGCAAACGGAATTTTTGTTCATCAATCTACCTACATAGAAAAGGTATTGAAACGGTTTTACATGGATGGAGCACATCCATTAAGTACTCCGATGGTTGTTCGATCACTTGATGTGAATAAGGATCCATTCCGACCTCAAGAAGAGAATGAAGAGCTACTTGGTCCTGAAGTACCATATCTTAGTGCAATTGGTGCACTAATGTATCTTGCCAATACTACAAGGCCTGACATAACTTTTTCAGTTAATGTCTTAGCAAGATATAGCTCTGCTCCCACAAGGAAACATTGGAATGGAATTAAACACATATTACGGTATCTAAAAGGGACTACCGATATGGGCTTATTTTATGGCAACAATTGCAGTCCCGATCTTGTTGGTTATGCTGATGCTGGGTATTTATCTGACCCACACAAGGCTCGATCTCAAACAGGTTATGTGTTTACCTGTAGAGGTACTGCCATATCTTGGCGATCGACTAAGCAATCAATTGTGGCTACTTCATCTAATAATGCTGAGATAATTGCTATTCATGAAGCAAGTCGAGAGTGTGTGTGGTTGAGGTCTATAATACATCTTATTCGAGACAAATGTGGTTTGAAATGTGACAAACTACCCACGATTTTGTATGAAGACAATGCAGCATGCATAACCCAATTGAAGGGAGGATTCATAAAAGGAGATAGGACAAAGCATATTTGACCAAAGTTATTTTTCACACATGATCTTCAAAAGAATGATGATATTAATGTGCAACAAATTCGTTCAAGTGATAATATGGCTGATTTGTTAACAAAATCTCTACCGACGTCAACCTTCAAGAAGCTAGTGCACAAGATTGGGATGCGAAAGCTCAAGGATGTGGAATGATGCTCTCATCAGGGGGAGTTTAATGCGCGTTGCACTCTTTTTTCCTTAAAAGGTTTTGTCCCACTGGATTTTCCTTGCAAGGTTTTTAACGAGGCAACCAAATAGCGTACTATTAAACATGTGTACTCTTTTTTCCTTTTCTAGAATTTTTTTCTTATTTTAGTTAAGGTTTTAACGAGGCACATTACTTATTGAGTAAACATTCAAGGGGGAGTGTTATGAATAGAATTGTAATTAGAGTGAATGTCTATCTTTTAGAGAGTTTTACTTTGTGGCTAAGTCATTTTTTCCCTATAAATAGAGGGGCCTTACCCCATTGTAAATCATCCAAAAATTCAATAAGAATTACTCTCTCTTTCTCTGAAATATTGTTCTTCTACTTTTATTGTTTTATTAGAATTTTTAAAATTTTCCACTTCAAAGCACTCTCAAAAGTTCAAAAATAGCTCCAAATTGTATTCATGCCCAAATAGAACCTTAATTTTCAACTTGAATTTTTTCCCCTCTTTTTTATGTAACTTCACAAATCTTATGTCCAAACGCCCACTTAAAGTTGAAAGTTGAAGAAAGAACTGAGAAGGCGCTTATGGCATTAAAACCATATGGTAACATGTTTGTTGTACATTTTCTTTTAAGCCATTAATTACCAAAGACATGGATCTACTTGAAAGTATTGATATACATAAACTTCCAACTGCTAAAGAAAAACATATAAAGATGAGAGAATGAAAAGACAATGTACAAATAAGCAATTTATAGACATAGTTCATTTGAGTTTTATTCTGTTAGAATATTAAGACAGCAAAAGAACAAAGCAGAGTTTACATTTCGAAGAGCAAAGCTGCAAGATTGCTCAACTGAAATCTATTTTGATCATGTCTCTGCGGCAGCATTAGGACACTATTTCTTTTCAGCTGCTCCCAATTATTTCCTTGTACAAATCCTTGATCTTTGATATCAAAGCTTCTCTGTTAACGGCAAAATTTATAAGTAGAGAGGTAAGTAGTGACAAACACAAGGTATGAATAATAAACTTAGCTTCCACTAATTCGTATATCGACGAAATGGTTTTACCTGTCTGGTTTGAAGACCAAGTTCTTGTAAGCAAACCACTGCGGAGGAAGACAGATCCAAGAAAATTAAAGAAGAATATGTGAATTGAGTTCAAAAAAGTTTGGTGGTTGATTGCATAGTTCAAAGCTTTACCAGATTAAAAGTAAGGATTTAACTTATATACACTAACAGTTTAAGACCTTTTTTTTACCTATCATGTAATTATCAGTTATAATAGGTTACTTGACGTAGAAAACTACACTGACATTTAAATACTTGAAAGTTTTTGACACTATAAGTTTATATAAGTTAGAAGACCAAAAGAAAAGGCTACGAGACCCAGAGGAACTAATTGTCGTTGATCATTCAACTATATAGAAAACATAGCATACATTATAGTGACCAAAAGTGACGAATTTTTCAACTTACACCGGTGTATCCAATTCCTACAAGCTCAAGAACACCAGGAATCAGAGGAAGCCTGTCAATTGCCTGCCACAATTAAAGCAAATCCTTTTGTCAAGCCTGTAATAGTTGAACATTTAATATGGAAACCAAAAGGTCCTAAGTTGGCAAATAGTAAGTAGCTAGAATAAAACAGTACCGAGATAGCTCCAGTGGAGCTCCATAGTAGAAGTAGTGCAGCAACACCGAGTGAGCTGACTGCGTACTTATCATCAAGTTTGTCCCACTGCAAGAAGAAATTTGGTTGGTATCAAGCATCAGGCGGAGCAAGTCAAGAACCAAGTGAAGTGAAAAAGCTAGTAATACATTAGTAGGTCCTTACAGCTTCTTGAATTTTTTGGAGAAGCTCAGATGGTAGCTCAGTGGTTGCCATATCAGCTGATGAAGCCTCTGTAGTAGTTGCAACCTCTCCAGTAGACGTTGCCATTGCGACCACATTCCTTGCAATCTTACGACCTGCATCACAGCGCATCCGAGACAAGAAATTACAACGGCACCAATAACTTTTTAGTATGAAGTATAGTGTCAATTACTTCTTCCGTTCTAATTTACATACTTTTTTGCTAAATGTATGACCAATTATATTTCTATAGAGCACACTATGTTAAAATGACATTTTTTTCCTTTTTAGTCTGTTACAAAAAGAATGACACTTTTTTATATTTCGAATCTATTTAACTTTAAACTTCTTATTTTAACCTTAACGACATGTTCTTATAGCAACATAAATGTCATGGAATATTTAGGAGCATAAGTTATAATGGTACTTTTGATATGTGCTATATGTCTTTTTTAATTCATCAAACTCTATGCTCAGTCAAACATGACTATATATTAAAAGTTCACGTGGGTGAACTTGCTCACATTGCTGATCCCACGGAAAAGGAGGAGTGTTGCAGTGAGTTAACAGCCGAGTAAAACTAGTCAATTTTGACAATATAAAACACGATGAAACGTGCTCACCAAGACACACAACACATCTTCAATGGAACGACATGAACAATGATGATTTCGTATTGCCAACCTTAATTTGTTTGCGAGTAAGTAATTGTTTTGTTGTTTTGTAATGTATGATACAAATTACTACCATTTTTACACTATGTGTTCGATCAAATGCCGAGCGTCTATCGAAAACAGCCTCTCTACCTGCTTTAAGTAAGGCTGCGTACACTCTGCCTTTCCCAAACCTCACTTGTGGGAATACACTGGGTAGCATTGTTGTTCTTGTTGTGTTCGATCAAATATAACGGCAAGCGGAACAGAGAGCAATTCAAGACTTGAGCAAAAATCAAGATAAAAGGGGAATGATATTAGTGGGCATCCAAGAAAGGAGTAACTTACAGTAGGCAGTGGTTCTGGCAGCGCGGCTTTGGACGGCAGGTGGGGGAGGGAGGGTGGGTAGGGTGACACATTGGGAGGACGCAGCAGCAGCTGACTGACGAGTTGTCTTGCCGTCGACCAAAGTCGATGAAGAGGAAAGAGAAAGTGAAGGGGAGGTAGTTGAGGCCATTGCTTTGAACTCCCCTTTCAAGTTCCTAAGTTTAGTTCTTGTTGAAAAAAAAAAACTAAGTTAGATTGCTTTTCTTGATAACCAAATAAATGGCCAAGATTAAAATTTTAGAATTTTAAGGAAGAAAATATTTATTGAATTATTCTGTTGATGGTTTTTTCTCAATCTGGGATATTTTTTCTGATTGTCAATCGTGAAATTTAAGATTTCTTGGACCTCTCAAAAGTAATAAGAACCACCCATTTCAGGGATGAACCCTTATCATCATCTGCCATTCTGCCTTGCTCATCATCCATCTGGACAGTAACTAGTCGCTGACATGGCTCTCTGGATAGGGCTTTTATGGTGCTCTTTCATTGGACATTTGGTCTTTGTTATGCCCTTAATAAAGTGCTTCTTTTTTGTTACGTATTCATATAGCACTCGCTTGACTAATTTAAATTTATATTGTGTAGGGTTAATTTAAGATAAAATACTTCCTATTAATATTATTTTTTATTTGCAGGGCTCGAAGTTGAGACATTTGATTTAGGGTTGAAGGATCTTTTTCATCTCAATATCAAGTTTTTATGGTGATAGCACAAAGGAGTTTATATAGTTTAGTGATATTTGTATTAATCGTGTACGCAATAAGTGTTGGTTCAATTTTTGTTATTCATTCCTTACCGCACTATAATACTCCAGCCGTTTCAATTTATGTGATACAGTTCGGATTTCGAGAGCCAAGCGAATTCTTTTTACGGTGATTTTCAGGTGTGTTTAAAATGCTTTAAATTATTAATTATTTTGAGTTATGGTACTTTTATGTAGATGTTTTATTTGCAAATATTTTAAAAGTTTATGGTCAAAATTAAGAACTTTGAAACTTTTTAAATTCTTATACCGCGTGTCCTGACAAATTGGAAAACCCGTTTTTTTCCCTGGATGAAAGTAAGAAGACGGATATTGATAATACTCTATTATAAGTACATTAACAAAAAATGAAGGCAGAAATCTAAGAAGGCCATTGGTTAGATAGCCATCTTATCTTCTATTTTGCCTCATATAGCCCCTGGACCTATCACTTCTATTCCTTTTGTTTTATCTCATTCTACTTGTATACTTTCTCGGTCTCTCCCCCAAATGAGTACAATCCAACATCTAACATTGTGTTCTACTTTGCAAAAGATCATAATTCTTCGCACAAAAAAAAATAACAACGACAACAACAAACCCAGTTTGATTCCAACAAGTGGGGTCTGGGGAGGGTAGTCTGTACGCAGACCTTACCCCTATCTATTTCAGGTAGAGAGGCTGTTTCCAATAGACCCTCTGTCACGACCCGGATTTCCCACCCTCGAGAGTCGTGATGGCGCCTACTAATGGGAGCTAGGCAAGCCAATTTAATCTACCTTTTTGCAACAATTACCAACCATTTAATAAAATCAAACATAATGACATAAAGCGGAAGTCTCAACATATATAATAAACTGAAAGAGATACGGAAGTCTAACAGAATCCTCTACCCAAGAACTGGAGTCACAACCTCACGAACGTCTATAGAATACTACACCCAAAGTCTGAATAAAACACAATATTGTTTGATCCGGTACAAAGGATAACAAATTAAAGTAAAGATAGAAGAGACTGCGGGCCATGCGGACGTCTGCAAGGCTACCTCGAAATCTCTGGAATGAAGTCAGCTCCCAATCAACTACTGTTGTCCGAAAGCTGCTGCTCCGGTACTGTGATCTGTGCAAAAAGATGCATAGAGTGTAGCATCAGCACAACCGACCCCATGTGCTGGTAAGTGCCTAGCCTAACCCCGGTGAAGTAGTGATGAGGCTAAACCAGACTACCAGATAAACCTGTGCAGATATATATACAAGTACAACAAAATAATAGCGGAAAGTAAACAAGAAGTAAGCAGTGTATAAAAAGGGGGGAAAATATGCTATGGGGAGGCAACAATTAAAACAAGAAGTCTAAACTGAAGGATAGAACAGCCAACAGAAACTTAATCTGGAATAAACACACTTAAGCTATAATTTGTTGCGGCACGCAACCCAATCCGATCACATACAATACTGTTGCGGCGTGCAACCCGATCCTCAATCATCACTGTTGCGGCGTGCAACCCGAACCATAAGTATACAGTGTTGTTGCGGCGTGTAACCCGATCCACAATTATATAGTGTTGTTGCGGCGTGCAACCCGATCCTCAATCATCACTGTTACGGCGTGCAACCCGAACCATAAGTATACAGTGTTGTTGCCGCGTGCAACCCGATCCACGAATATATAGTGTTGTTGCGCGCGTGCAACCCGATCCACAAATATATAGTGTTGTTGCGGCGTGCAACCCGATCCATAAATATATAGTGTTGCTGCGGCGTGCAACCCGATCCACGAATATATAGTGTTGTTGCGGCGTGCAACCCGATCCACGAATATATAGTGTTGTTGCGGCGTACAACCTGATCCACGGTTACCACTGTTGCGGCGTGCAACCCGATCCATATATAAATAACACAACCTCACCCAATCAACAATCACAAACAATGGGGGGCGGGGGATAGACAAACAGTAATAGAAATCCCGGCAAGGGAAACACAAGTAAACAGTTAAATCCCGGCAAGGGAGAAACCATCAACTCTTTCTCTTTCTTTCATTTCTTACTTCACGATATCACTTGAGCCCAAGCTCCAAGAAATTTCTTATCTCATATACCGTCACAAATAACAATATAACGACATCCCGGTAAGGGAACAAAACATCGTCTCAAATATCCCGGCAAGGGAATTACTATAACCACACTAGTTCCAACATCTAACTACCACAACTATAACCAAACTTGTTCCAACATCTAACTATGACAGCTATAACCAACCTATTAAAACACTTAACCACCTCAGCTATATCTAACCTATTACCACACTTAACCACCTCATCTATAATTAACCTATTACAACACTTAACCACCTCAGCTATAACTATAGTCATCACACAACACAAGGAAGCATTAACCTAAGCGACCCTAGTATCAGTTAAGGACACAATGCAGAGGAATCACAACTCAACAATAGCCCGCCAAGAGGGCAACATAATGATCTCTTCTTTTTCTCGCTTTTACTTCACAATTTTCTTCACAACTTCAAGCAAATGCTCCAGAGGTTCAATTATCACTTATACTTTCGCAATTCGTTCTACAACTGGAGCCGACGCTCCTCAATGTTCTTAAATCACATTTCTTTCCACAATATTACACAACAACAGAAATACATACCAAAGCATGGATAATACAACGAAGCCATGAAAGTCACAACATCAAACTCACGGTCATGCTTGACACCAACGTATAGATACTCGTCACCATGCCTATACGTCGTACTCGACAAGAAACACATAGCAAATATGATTCAACTCCTAATCCCTCAAGCTAGGGTTAAACCGAACACTTACCTCGCATGCTCCAAACTCAACTCAAGCCTCTAGTATAGCTTTACCCCTCGAATTCACCACCAAACCGCTCGAATGTAGTCACAAATTACTTGAATGTATCAACAAATGCTAATTGAATCAATTTGAATGCATGAAAATAAATTTCCCAAAGTTTTACTCAAAAATTCCCAAAACGCCCCCGGGCCCACGTGGTCAAAACCCGAGTTCGAACCAAAACCCGGTTACCCATTCCCCCACGAACTCAAATATGTAATTTATTTTAAAATCGGACCTCAAATTGAGGTCCAAATCCCCAATTTATAGAAAACCTAGGTTCTACCCAAAAACCCCAATTTCACCCATGAAAATCCTTGATTTTAAGTGAAAAACATTTTAAATGATGTTAAAGATTGAAAGAATTGAGTAAAAATTGACTTACAAATGATTTGGAATGAAGATTGTTCTTGAAAAATCGCCTATGGTATTTGGGTTTTGAAAGAATGGTGAAAAGTGATAAAAATTCGACTAAGTATAAAATTTGCTGGGCCTCGGATATGGGAAATGCGAAGCTGGGTTCGCAATTGCGAACCCTGCAGGCTTGGGAATTGCGATACTTCAGTTCGCATTTGCGAACTCAGGTCTAACTGACAGGTTTCGCATTTGCGAATATTACATCGCATTTGCGATGACCACTACCTCGCATTTGCGAGCCTTCTCCCGCATTTGCGAACACAGAGGGAAAATGGGACTATCGCATTTGCGACTAGAGGATCGCATTTGCGATCTAACAATCTTCGCATTTGCGAACATTTCAATCGCATTTGCGAAAGTCACAGAAGCCAACATACCAGATTTTTCAAAAATGAGAAATGCAATCCGATGCCTATCTAAGACTCACCCGAGCCCTCGGGGCTCCAAACCAATTATGCACACAACCTCAAAAACATCCTACGGACTTATCCGTGCGATCAAATCGCCAAAATTACATCATATACAACGAATTAAACCTCAAAATTCATAATTTCTTCCAAGTTTTCATCAAACATCAAATTTCCATTTCAAGTCCGAAACACGTCAAACGACGTCCGTTTTCAACCAAACTTTACAGAAAGCGCTTAAACCATATATAAGACTTGTACCAGGCGTCGTAACCAAAATACGAGCCCGATACCACAGTCTTTTGATCAAATTTCCTTTCCATTTTCCTTAATTAATTTCAGAAAACTATTTCACACAAAAATTCATTCCTCGGGCTTGGGACCTCGGAATTCGATTCCTGGCATACGCCCGAGTCCCATATTTTTCTACGGACCCTCCGGGACCGCCAAATCACGGGTCCGGGTCCGTTTACCCAAAATGTTGACCAAAGTCAACTTTAATCATATTAATACCAAAATTTATCAATTTTTACACAGAATTCATATTTAAGCTTTCTGGCTACGCGCCCGGACTGCGCACACAAATCGAGGCAAGTAAAAAATGAGGTTTTCGAGGCCTCGGAAGCACGGAATGAAAGAGAAAACAAGTGATGACCCTTTGGGTCGTCACATTCTCGGCTCAGGAAGGGCAAGAAGAAGAAGAGGAAAGCAAGGGAGGAAGAAAGATGGAAGATAAAAAAAAAAAAGGGAAAGGTAAAGGATAAGTGGCACCAAATTATAGCAACAGGGAATACAATACCTGAGGCGAACAAAACCACATAACATAATAAAAATCTAAGAATATGAAGGGACATGCATACTACTAAAACTATCGGTGAACAACTATAAACTACCAACTAACCTTCTACCTTAATCCTCGACCTCCACACTCTCCTATCAAGGGACATGTCCTCGGTGAGCTGAAGCAGCGCCATGTCCTGCCTAATTACCTCTCCCCAATACTTCTTAGGTCTACCTCGACCTCTTCTCAAACCCTCCATGGCCAACCTCTCACACCTCCTAACTGGAGCATCAATGCTTCTTCTCCTAACATGTCCGAACCATCTCAGCCTCGACTCCCGCATCTTGTCCTCCACAGAGGCTACTCCCACTCTTCGCACAAAAAAAAGAAAAAAGAAAAAAGAAAAGCTTAAAATAAGCAAAGACAGATCCAGGATTTGAAATTTATGAATTCAACAACCTCAAGTAAATCATGTCATATATCTATATTTATTTATTACTAATATCTATAAACGTGCGTTGCACGATAATAATAGTACATGATGATTTTAATATTTATTTATATGAAGTAACAATAAAATTTAATTAATAAGAGAAATTTTAATAACAATCATTTAAATGCCGAAAAATATTGTTACATTAGCATAATACGTGAATTCAAAATGGAAGGTTATCATCAGAACTTACATAAATGATCAATTTTAGTCATATTAATTAGATAATTATGTATTGTAGTTTAAAAATATCTAATGTGATGGTTTCTTATCGAACACTTCTTTATAGACAATGTTCTTTTTTTTATATGTTTCCTTCTAATGCCTTGGTTACTCTGCCATAACCAAAACTCTTGTTGTCGTTATTGATATCTCTCTTGAAATTGCAACATATAGTTATTCGTGTAATTAAAAAATATATTGTGATAAATATAGTCCAATATTTAGGATATTTGCCCTTATGCTTTATTCATTATAACTACAAAACATAAACATACTAAAAATTATTTTCACACAATTTTAAAAGGATATTCTTTAGTTTCGGAAGACGAAAGTTGAATTCGGGGATAAACACATACTTAGAAGCACATTGACCAGTATCATAAGTTCTGCATGTATGACATTATTATCAAAACTTCTATATACTATATGTGTACTATTAGATACGCTATTCAGCGGATCTAAGTTTTCAGTAGCATGGCTGACATATTTTTCTTCAAAATCAACCTATATGCAATGGAAAATTAATTTTAACTTAGTCTATTATATATATGGTGACACTAACATACGTAAGAAATAATGAACCTGACAACAAACATGTACGATAGAAGGCCATTTGGCATTAAAGTATTTAAGTATTCTTCTTGGTAGCAATTGTTAGTATTATCTTCTGCTGAGTCTAAACTGGAAAATATTTTACTTTTACCATAAAAGTAGCAATCAACCTTTTATTTAGTTTATCAACATATTCGTTTCTGCTAGCTAAGATAGCTCTTTAATTTCTATCATGTAATTTGCACAAATTGTGTTTTAGTCTAATGATGAAAATATTTTCCTTATTAAATGCACTACTATTACCATTGGGTCTGATAACCAAGTGCTCTAGGAGAACCAAATCATATTTTATTGGATGTTCTTCTTCTATGAAGCAAATAAGTCATTGAATGTTGGATCTGTTCTTACTTTTATATTTCTTGTCATTTGAATATTTTTCATTTGATGTCATAAGTATAATTTTGGCAAGCTAGCTTTTACAGTTTTTGCTTTGGTCAATTTTGGAACTACTGATCGTACTTCACAGAAATCACCTCCCAAACTATTACTTTTTTACCAAACGGTTCATAGATATCCAATATATCTCTAAAACTTTGTGCGATTGTTTCGATCATTTGACGCTTCGCCAAAAGCTCTTCATCCCATGTTATCACTTTTGCTTTCCTTATAAATTTAGCACTATTACTCTACTTTGATTATTTGTGATAGTTATTTCAGATATTTGAAGAGGTATATCAAATCTAAAGTTAGTTGTACGACCACATAATAAAATCATTGCTGGTACACTACTTGTTCTTATTACTAACAATATCATGCCTCTTGATCTAATATTTGCAAGTAATGCATGACATAAAAATATTATTTCGATTCCGCTGGAGGCATCTACAAAGGATAATCCCACTATACCAGAGTCGACTTTTTATAATATAGTCTTGAAAGCTTATTCTTGTTCAAGATTTAGCTTTGATTATGCTTCCCATAACACTTGTATGGCCTTTTTAATATTATACTAATTTTTTTGTTTTGTATTTTTTTTAATCTCTAACACTCTTTTTAATGAAATAAATTTATGTACCTTAAGATATTTTTTAAACTTGAAAAATAATTTTACTCATATGATGATTTTAAAAAATAATTTAATTGGATTTCTTGCTTAATAATTAATAGAAAGATTTGATTATTTGGTTTTAACATAAAATATAATTTATTTTTTGTTGATTTAGATTTTTAATATTAGTTCATCTCATGTTTGAATATCTAACCGTAATTATAATTTATCCACCATAAATTTTATTTTCAAAGAGTAAAACTATCGATTTGACATTCCACTTTTAGATTTTTTTTGTCTGCAAAATCATCAGTGGTATTGGCTCTTACCAACCTTTTTCTTTCTTTTCTCACATATTTATATTCTTAAAAAATTTCTTAGTTGTTCATTAATAATTGGTATATTTTGCTTATACTAAACAAAAAGTTAATAATAAAAAATATTATTTGAGTAGGAAAGCAGCTCAAATATAATATAATAATATAATATCCTGGGATTTTTTTTCTAATTTCAACGCTTTATGTAGTCCGTTCATTTTCTTTTATTTCTTCTTGGTATTGAATATTATAATGTATTACCAATATGAAGGCCTTTTATGAAACCTACATATTTTTAATAAGAATTCAATAGACAAGATTGTATTGATTTTAAAATCTTAAACAATAAAAAACTAACATAGAAGTTATTGTAGTCCAAAAAAAAATAAGTTATTACAGCTATGTCCTTTCCTATGAGATCTTCTGTTTAAGATTTTAGGGCTATTTTGGTCTATCAAAATAATAAATGTTTAGTGACAAAATATCCCTAAAGTATTAACCGACTTTTAAGCCCCTAAAAAGCTAAATTATTTCTTCAAAAAGATACTTCATATTAGATAAAAGTGTAATAATTAGCTTTACCTAATATTTAGAATTTTGAATACTATTGAAATTGTCTACTTAACTTCCTGTCGTGAATTCGAAATCACGTTCAATTCAAATTGAGTGTGAGAAGACTTTTAGCAAAGGCATTAGTACTCTTATGTTAACTATATTTAATATCCATCAATGGTTCATCTTCAATATTGTATTTATGGACTATGGTTGGCTTATATGGCTCACGATATCTTCACGTCCCGAAAGTAATTATATTAATAGAAAATCTAGCATATTCCTAAAGGCATTAGGTTTACATGCTAACATGTAGTATTATACATCCATGCCCAAAAATAATTATACTAATAGGATTCCAAAAGGTAATTATGCAGGATCCCTAACGTGTAGTATTATGTCCTAAAACTAATAGGATTACAAAGCTAATGTCTAGAATTCCAATTACGTCCTTTTATTCTGAGTTATTATGCTTAATATTAAAAGGTTATTTTTGTAATCCAACATTTTATTCATGCTTTTATAATAATATAGATAGATAGATATAGATAAACGCATGAATGTTTCATGTTAAATATTGAAGGACCAAAATAACATTGCAATATTGATCGACTTTAATACCCTTCAGAACTAAATTATTTTTTCATATAAATAACTCCATATTGGATAAAATTGTAAAATTAAGAACCTTATCTCATAATAAATCAATTCAAATTTTACTACAAATTTTGTACTGGAACATAATTGAACAATCTGAGCTTGCAAAGGAAAACTTTGTGATGGAACGAGATTGAAGAATTTGTGTGTCACGACCCGGATTTTTTTTTTCCACCATCGGCGTCGTGATGGCGCCTACTAACGGAGCTAGGCCAGCCATACATTAAACATTCGCTATTCAACCTCAACAACATAATATACTGACAACAGTTAAAGAAATGCGGAAGACTTTAAGTTTAACAAAAGATATAAAANAAGAACAAAGTGAAACTTTTCCTAACTCCGTAGCCTCTGGGGGATAAATATAGACGTCTCCGTACCGATCCCTCAGACTCTACCGAGGTTGTCCGTGAGTAGTGAGACCTATGAAACCTAGTGCTCTGATACCAACTTGTCACGACCCGAATTTTTCCCACCATCGGGCGTCGTGATGGCGCCTACTAACGGAGCTAGGCCAGCCATACATTAAACATTCGCTATTCAACCTCAACAATATAATATACTAACAACAGTTAAAGAAATGCGGAAGACTTTAAGTTTAACAAATGATATAAAAATGCGGAAGTTTGAAACACATCCCTACCCAAAATCTGGTGTCACTAGCTCACGGACTACTATAGAATACTACAACAAGTCTGAATGAAAGAAATACACATGTCTGTTTCGGTACAATGAAAACAAACTGAAATAAGGAAAGGGGACTTCGGCCTGCGAACGCCAGCTAGGCTACCTCGAGAGTCCCCGGACTGAAGATAGCTCCCGAATAAGAATCCTACTGCTGCTGCCCAAAAGCTGCACCTGGATCTGTGCACAAAGAAATGCACAGAGTGTAGCATCAGCACAACCGACCCCATGTGCTGGTAAGTGTCTGGCCTAAACCCGGCGAAGTAGTGACGAGGCTAGACAGGACTACCAAACCAACCTGTACAATTTTTATATACAATATGCAATAAAAGGAAAGAAAATACCGAAACTAAACAGTTAAAAGGGAGGGAAACATGCTGTGGGGAAAGTACAATTTGGATATAAAGTTCATCAGCGTAATTAAGAAACATGGCACAACAATAATTATAAAAGAATAAGAAATTCAATAGTTGCACGGCATCACCCTTCGTGCTTTTACTCTCAATCTCACCCAAAGCAATCAAATAAAATGCACGGCATCACCCTTCGTGCTTTCCCTCACGTAGCTCTCATCTCATGGCACGGAATGACCCTTCGTGCAAATATAATCAAATCAGAGCACGGAATGTACCTTCGTGCATAAATAGTCAAAACATAGCACGGAATGACCCTTCGTGCAAATATAATCAAGAATAGCACAGAATGACCCTTCGTGCAATTTCACTCTTCCTCACCGAAACAACAGTCACAACCAAACGGGCAAGAGGAATAAACAAGTAATATGAACTATCCCGGCAAGGGAATAACACAAATAACAACCAAGTCCCGGCAAGGGAACAATATCTATATCTTTCACAACCCGGCAAGGGCAATACTCACTGTAATCAAACCATCCTAGCAAGGGATTAATCACAACTCTTTTCAATACGTTCATCTCTTACTCAATGGTATTTATCACTCGAGCCAATGCTCCAAAATATTAATATTTCACAACTTGTTCTCAAACTCTTCACATTTGCAGAAAAACATGTTGTAGCTTAGAAGAGTTCCAAATTATCTCAAAAACAAGTACAAACAAAGACCCACGGTCATGCTAGACTCCAGTGTATAGACACTCGTCACCACGCCTATACACCGTACTCGATCAATTAGCAAATAGCATTTATAATACTCTAATCCTATTCCTTCAAGCCAAAGTTAGATCAAACACTTACCTCAGTCCGAAAATAGCAATCAAGCCTCTAACACCGCCTTCCCTCTAGAATTCGACTCTGAAACAATGATATCTAATCATAATTAATTCAATAATATCAAATGAGGCTCAACAACATAATCCCATAGCCTAGAAATGAATTTCCTACCATTCTTCCAAAAATAGCAAAATCCAACACCGGGCCCACATGGTCCAAACTCGAGGCTCTGACCAAATTCCAATCACCCATAACCCCACGAGTTCAAATATATAATTTGTTTCAAGATCCGACCCCAAATTGAGGTTGAATCACCCAAAATTTTCAAAAACCTAACTCTACGCAAAACCCCTAATTTCTACCTTGATTTCATGTTTTTAGGCCTAGAATTTAGTGATTAGATGATAAAATAATGAGGAAACGATGTTAGGATTACTTACCCAACGAGTTGTGGAGGAAAGGGAACTTGAATTTCGTCTATGGAGGATTTGAGAGAGAGGTTCGTGTGAAGAAGATGGCAAAATCCCGTAATGGCTACTGTTTTAGGCTTTTAAAATAACTGGGCAAAATTGTTCATCGCGTTCGCGACACCCCGGTCGCGTTCGCGATGAAGGAAAATGGGCAGGCATCGCGTTCGCGTGAAGGGGAAGGCGAACGCGTAGAAGAAAATGCTGGGGGGTCCAGGTTTGTTCTATGCGAACGCGTAAAAGGCCTCGCGAACGCGATGGAGGGAGCAGCAAGTCTATGCGTTCGCGAACATCTGACTGCGAACGCGAAGAGGAAGTCTCTGGGTCCTGAACTTGACTTACGCGGTCGCGCTTATGGAGATGCGAACGCGTAGAAGGGGAACACCATGAGCAGTGCGAACGCGAGCCTAAGGCCGCGATCGCGAAGAAGAAAAGGCCTGAACAAAAATTGCAGAAAATCTGCTAACTTTCCTAAGTGTAAAACACCCCGAACCACCTCCGAAACACTCCCGAGCCCTCGGGGCTCCCAACCAGACACACACACTAACTCAATATCATCCTACGAACTTGCTCGAGCGATCAAATCGCTAAAATAACATCAAAATCAAAGAATCAACCCCCAAAACTCATAATTTTCATTTCAAAGTTCATAAACCTTCCACTTTAGCTATTTAGGTCCGAAACACGTCAAACGACGTCCGATTTAGACCAAATTACACAGGAAGCGCTTAACGCATATTTAAGACCTGTACCGGGCATCGGAACCAAAATACGAGCCCGATACCTATATTTTCTAACTCAGTTTCATTTTCATTTTTCCTTATTAATTTCAGAAAATAATTTATCAGAAAAATTCTTTTACCGGGGTTCTGGACCTCGGATTTCGACTCCTGGCATATGCCCTAGTCCCATATTTTTCTACGGACCTCCCGGGACCGTCACATCACGGGTCCGGGTCCGTTTACCCAGAATGTTGACCAAAGTCAACTATATCAATATTAATATCATAATTCACCAAATTTTTCACAGGATTCATATATTTTAACATAAAAATTTTCCGGCTTCGCGCCCGGAGTGCGCACGCAAATCGAGGCAACCAAAAGTGAGGTTTCCAAGGCCTCGGAAGCACAGAACGAATGAGGAAACAGGTGATGACCCTTTGGGTCGTCACATCATGCTTGCAAAGGAAACTTTGTACGGAGTCTCAATTTAATTAGGAATAAATTGCATATTATATATTAATAAATTTTATACAAAATATCGCTGATCTTTTTCTTTTTAGTATTTGTGGCGTGGTGATACGTACGTATTTAATCCCGTCTATCAATCCTTTTGCAGCAGTCTCTCCAACTCCAAGATATGCAAGTACACGAGTTTTTATTTTCGGGTTAATAGAAAAAGTGATATGTTCGAGTTTACTTATAACACAAATAAAAACACTCGCCATAAGAATATAACTTAATGAGTTTTAAAAAAAACTCAGAATTTGTAAAATATTAGAATATGAATAAAACTCCATCTACTTTAGTACTCATATCATCAAGGCCATCACATATTTGGAAAAATATTCTTATTATTTGTGATCTTAGAAGATTGCTTGGAGATTATTTTTTCATAGGCCTTTCTTGAATTATTTGGTCATGATTTTCATCGTAGGATTTGTTTACCCGTAAAACGATACAGTTAAATTTGTTATGTGGTTTATAGACAAGCGAACCGATTTGATCCCAAAAATGGTAAAGAAATAAGATTGAAAATAAAACTTAGCAATTGATATTGAAGAAGATGGCAAGCCTGACTTCGAACGCAGTGTCTCTGAGGACAGAAATGAAAGCAATATAAAGAATTAACGAAATTATTTAATTGAGCATGAAGATGAAATACAAAATAAGTTTTTCCAAGAATTTTTGTGTCTTACAATGGGTATTGAGCCTGCTATATATCGAGGGAAACAAGATCCTAGGATCAAGCCCCACTTGAATGATAATAAAGGAGTCATTGATCAATATGTAACGGCAGGCAATGAATGTAAATATTCTCTACAACGGCTGCCCATTTAATGTTAGAGAATATTCTTCACTGAATGTTATCCGATGGCAAATATTCGACCTGCTCCCGTTGCCCTGCTCCCTTCGGGGTTTATCCGATGTCAACTGCAATTGTTATTCCCGGTCCCAGTTGTTACTTGATTTGCCTTTTACTTGTCTTCAGTTCCGCGTATCATGCTATCATTTGACCATATATTATAAACCAATTTTTCTCTATACATATAGTCCCCCTGCTTTCCGGTGACATATTTTTGTGTCACCAGAAAGTTGGTGAAGATCCCTTTCTTGGTGGAAAACCTCCTAAAAGTCTCTGACGCTTGAAACGACGCACGTCTTCTCGAATTTAATACTCCGAAAACGTGTTACCTCACGATTCAACAATATTTTGTCGGTCCTTGAGGTAATCATGACCACGATTTTTACTATCTATATCTTTACTTCTTCTCGTCATTTTAGCTCTTTCACTTCCAAAATTTCATAAGTTTATCATCTTCTTTGCACTCAATCTCCTAATGCTTAGAAACTTTCACCTTCTCTATCTTCATCTAAAGCAATTATTGCCTTTTTACTGCCATGGCTTTTTCTACTACAACTTTTAAAAACTCTGGTCTTCTCTTCGGTGGAGGCCCAAAAAGAAACAAAGATAAAGAAGCTGGCGTTAATTCTAAGCCTTCTACTGTAAACACCATTATACCCAAACACATGAGTATTGTTAATGACTTCTAAGAGAAGGCTCCAGATGCGTCTTCGCGAACTTGGGCCGTTAGTAGGTAACACTCCTCCATTCGCCCTTCTAGTATCCCTACAATGAAGGAGGACTGCAACTGCCCTAACCTCAACATCCTCAGTCTAGATATAATAGAGCGAGTTACCTTTACCAAGGAGGGTTTTACGTATGTCTATACATATCCATTTACCTTGGATCCGTTTTCCTTGGGGACGAATGAAGGGCTCGACCATGTAATTTTGGAGTTTTGCCACCGGTACCGGGTATTCTTGGCATAAGTAGGCCCGTCTATATGGTAAACAGTGGTTTGCCTATGCCAACTGTACATGGAGACTGGGTAAACCCTAACCCTTGCACACATGATGAACCTCTACTCCCCTAAATTTTTTTGTGGGGAAGTAAAAAATTTCAGGAAACGCGGCCATCTCGCCCTTCTCACCAGCGTGAACGATGACAATAATAGCGGGTAGATAGAGCGATTTGTCAACATCGCCACCAAGGATATCATCCCGACCACAACTCTGCTTTTTCCTGAGTCGTGGAACCGTTTTCGTAAGTTTTTTATTCATTTTCTTCCTTCGTGAAAGGACTATTTTTTGTTATTGTTAACTTCTTAGTTTCTTTTGTTTCAGCTACTCCGTGGAAACCACCACGAGTTCAAGGCCTGGACCAGTGAGTTCACAAGATTCTGGAAATTACAACACTAGAATCCCGCCGATGGAAGGAAATGGCCCCAAAATATGGGTGGAAGGCCAAGAACCATGATAAATCGAGTCCTTCTTCCCTTTATCTTTGTATGAACGTAGATAACTTTGCTAACTCCAGTTTTGCTTGGTTCTGGACTTTCGCATGGCTGCTTCACCTGCCCCGAGGTTGACATTTTAACCGACCCCGAGGAGGCTAAGAGGGTGCTACAAAGTACCCTTGCTTGAAGTAGTGCACGAGGACCTACTTCCGGTGAGGGTGCTTTCTCTCGGAGTCCCCATCCAGAGAACAAGAAACCAAAAAGGTGACATTCTTCCTCGGCTGGGGCTCAAAATAATAAAGCAAAGAAGGCAACGACGAGCCAGTCATAGTGGTCATTGTAGAGGACGCAAAAGCCGGTGATGAAGTGGCTCCCCTTCAAAGGAAAGAAAATCTTCACAGCTCAACTAAATTCTCAACCGAGAGAGCTTCAAAGTCCGTCCGCAAAGGAGGTCCAAGTACTTTGGGGCAAGACGGATTTGGTAGATAATGCCGATTCCCGCTTTTGGAACCCATTTTTGTCTCTATTCCAAGAAGTTCAGACCTCGGGCCTCTCCTACCTTCGGCCACCGAGAAACCAACAACCGTACTGCCCACGCCTTAGTTGCGTCTCAACCTTCAATGCCAACAACTTCACACTCCTCAAAAAGGACAGCCTTTAGGCCGAGATTCACAGGCTTAAGGCAAAACTCCAATTCTAAAAGAATTTCCTCATATTTGTGAAGACGTATGCTATATATATAATAAGGAGGAAAACCTTAGAAGAGGTCAAAGCGGGCATCATCGATATTGATGATTGCATCGTCAAGTTCCGAGAACTGGAGCTAACTACTCGAGAACATCTCCCTACTGCTGTAGCTGATTCTTCAAGTGTCGGTTCTGAGTACTCGGGGATCGAGGAAGAGATTGAAGAAGATGAGGATGAAGGCCAAGAACCAGCATCTGATCCTCCCTCGTCCACCGGGGGAGATGCAGATCCTTCTCTCCCTTTGGGCTTCGGCGGCGACAATTCATAGATTTTTTCTTCATTATGTTTTTTTGTTGTACTTTGTAGTTATGCCAAACTTTTCATTGTGTTTGGAATTTTGATAAAAGAAGATGATTTTTGCTTAAGTATTGTGCAAAATTTATTTCTTTTGCGTCGAATTAGATAAAGCTTTAGGTATATTCTCATCCAATAGCATCCGATTTCGGGCATAAGCTCTTTTGTAATCAACCCTTTACTATGAGGATTTCATAAGATAAGGTCCTCTTTTGTCTACAATGCTCTTAAAGAGGATGTCTCCTGTTTATTTCGGCACAAGCATTTGAAGTTTTTTGTTAACTTTCAAATGATAAAATCAACTCATTATTTGGACAAGAAATAAGATAAAGACAAAAGAATTTTATTATTTTATTCCTTCTATATTTAAAAGTACATAAGCATTCATTTGCAAAAAAAAAAAAGAAACAACCAATACATGTGGCTAACTTGTACAACTTATTTCTACGGGTCAGGCCATGCAGTCGCCTGTCACGATCCAAAATCCACTATAGGTCGTGATGGCGCCTAACGCCGCCGTCAGGCAAGCCAACGATGATTGATCAACTTAATTACTCATTTGTATTACTTTTGAAATCATAATTTCCATCAATTAAATAGTATAAAATAAAAATTATAGGGTGGAATGATAACAATTACGTGAACTACCATACTAAACATCCAGTAGGAATCTCCAAAACCCGATATCACAAGTGCATGAGCATCTATTAGAAGGTGCAATAATAATAGAACAACTATCTAGAATACAAGTTAGATAGAGAAATGTAAATAATTCAGATGGAGACTCTATATGCTGCGAATCGTAGAATGGGATGCAGCTCACCGTAAGTCCCCGCAATAGTTGTGCCTTCGCGCCCGATAGACCACCAGACATGTATACCTGCACAATAAGTGCAGAAGTGTAGCATGAGTACGTAAATCAACGCGTACGCAGTAAGTATCTAGCCCAACCCCGGAGAAGTAGTATTGGGGAGTCGACATCGACACTTACTAATGGTCCAATAAGACAAATACAGTAAGAAGTAAACAAATATGGGGCAGAGCAAATAAACGGTATGAACAAATATAAATACGAGGTACTATCCTTCTCTGAACGGTAAACTCAAGCTCTCACTAAGCAGTTACCTCCTCAACTGGAGTATATATAAAATCGACCTCACCAGATAGGTTGTCACAACTCAAATCAGGAAAAACACACGGATATGTTGGTTTCTTGTCAAATATTACGCACGACGCTGCCGAGGCGAACGACCTGATCCACAAGACTATTTTATAGAAACGCCACTGGGAACGGTCCAATCCCATCATAATATGCGCATTATCGAGGGTCGAACATTACGAACCATAGATGCATCTATTAAACTGCCGAGGTGAACGACCCGCTCCCATAAGAGTGTAGTACATAATCCTACCGAGGCGAACGGCTTGATCCCATTAGAATAAGAAGCATTAACGGGTCCTTGACCCCCTCATGAATAAACGTGTGAGTTATGGATTTTTAAGGAAAACTTTTCGATGAAAAGGCATAGCGCAGGAGAAATTAGTAAGAGGAGCACAATTATTCCGCGGCTAATCATGTAGCTCGTCAAATCTATACAATAGCAAGTCTATCACTCTACGCAAGCCTAATCTCGAGTCGTAACGTAAAATAAAGGAATTTAATAGGCAAGGGACAACTCAAATGGTACAGTTATAGCATGGCGTGAACTTAAGTCTACCCAGATATAACATGAATCTAGCTACGTACGAACTCTCGTCACTTCGTGCATATGTAGCCCCCGCAACAAGTAGCACATATCAAATACATCACCTAGGGGTAGTTTCCCCCTCACAGGGTTAGACAAGAGACTTACATCGCTCCGAAGTTTCATGACAGGCTCCAACACCTCTCTAGCACCTCAACCAAAGGCCCATCTGTCACGACCCCAACCCCGGTCGTGATGGCGCCCAACACACTACTAGGCAAGCCCGACCAGTTAAATAACCTTAACCATTTTACTCAGTTCATGAACTAATTAACACAGATAATTACTAAGTCAAAATACTAAAATCTGGGAATAGAGTTAAACATGCGGAAATCCCAAAATATAAAATAACTACATAGCCCGAAGAATCCGGTGTCACAAGTCTGAGCCTCTAATACATGAGTATCAACCTACTACATATCGTTCTCTAGAAATGCGAAAATAAAATAAATAGGATAGAAGGAAGATCAGGACTGCGAACGTCAGATGCAGCTACCTTGAAACTCCCAGATGTGATGCTAGGCAGAGAAGTCCTCACTCAGCCTCAGTAGTACCTGGATCTGCACGCAAGGTGCAGGGAGTAATGTGAGTACTCCGACCCAGTGAGTAATAAACATAAATAAAGGCTGAGAATAAGAAATCCTGATTAGGCACAAAGTAATTCTATGAATACAGCAACTTGAACCCAGTAGCATAAAATCAATAAATCAGTGAAAACAATTATAGAAATATCACAACAAATAAATAAGTAAATGACAATCAAAATATGCAATGCAACACATAGACCGGTACTCTCCAGTACCCGCTGCGGCGTGCAGCCCGCTCCATTTATTTATCGTCGACGGCGCTCACTGGGGGTGTGTAGATTCCGGGAGGGGCCCCTTACGGCCCAAGCGCAATAATAAGCCATCTCGTGGCGTCAACTAGGCCCTCGGCCTCATATCAATATCAATATCATACCGCTGCGGCGCGCAGCCCGATCCCGTACTCAGTCCAAAATCACATAAGCCTCTCGGGCACACCAATATAGAAATATTCAGCCCAAACTTCATTTTTAAAAAAAAATATCAATCAAGTTTCTAGTTTGAGAAAAAGTGGCTGAGTTTGCAAAACAGTATTAAATTCTAGGACGGAGTTCAAAGATATGTAGAAATGGTAAGAAACCAGTAATAACAATCCCCGAAGGATTTAAACGATTGGCACGAAGCCCAGATATAGCAAGCAGCTCAATTAAAATAATAATAGGTGAATTTCATTCAAATACGCAGTATATTCATCTACCGGGACGGACCAAGTCACAATCCCCAACAGTGCTCTACCCCACGCTCGCTACCCGGCGTGCAAGTCACCTCAATATAGCACTACGATGTGCAAACATGGGGTTTCAAACCCTCAGAGCAGCATTTACATCTATTACTCACCTCAAGCCGGCCAAAATCCTAGTTCGCTATGCCCTTGCCTCTCGAATCGACCTCCTCGTGCGCCGAATCTGATCAAAACCACAACGAATACGTCACAATATGCCAAAGGGACAATACCCAAGCGAAAACAATTGAAAAATAACTGAAATCTCGAAATTATCAAAACCCGAGCCCCGGGCCTACTTCTCGAAAATCAGAAAATATAACATCAACGGATTCCTTATCTCGCCACGAGTCTATACATATAAAGATTACCAAAATCGGAGTCCAAATGACCCCTCAAATCCCCATTTTAACTCTCTTAAGTTTCAAGCCCTAACCTCCATTCTAACTCCTTATTTCCTTGGTTTTTCAGTCTAAATTCACAATAAAAACGTGTTTTTAGTTCATAGGACTTACCTCCAATCAATCCCCGTCTAAATCCTCTTCAATTCCCGTCCAAAAGCTCTCAAGGTTGCTCAAAAATGGTGGAAATAAGACTTGGTTCGCGGATGAAATATTTAATAAAACCCTTCTGTCCAGACTTCTTTTCCTCTATGCGAACGCGAGGGACCTCTCGCGTTCGGGATGAACAAAATTTGCTACTGCCAAAAATACCCTTCGCGAACGCGGTTACACTCACGCGAATGCAAAGGTCTGAACCCCCAAGCCTACGCGAACGCGTACTGCTCCACGCGGACGCGAAGGGCAACAGCCCTGGGACCCAACTCCTTATACGCGAACGCGTATGCCTTCACGCGAACGCGATGACTCAACACCTGACCCTTTCGCGATCGCGAGGCCCCAGGCGCGAACGCGAAGGTCAAAATCCTGGTCCTGCAATTTCCTTCTACGCGTTCGCGACTCACCAACGCGAACGCGAAGACCAATTCTTCTGCAACAGCTGATCTGAAGTTTCTGCAATATTTTCCAAGTTTAAATCTTCCCGTTAGCCATCCGAAATCACCCCGAGGCCCTCGGGACCTCAACCAAAAGCACCGACACATCCTAAAACATCATTCAAACTTGTTCCAATCATTAAAACACCTCAAACAACACCAAAACCATCAAATTACATCGGATTCAAGCCTAAGTTCTTTTAAAACTTCCGAAACACGCATTCGATCAAAAATCCAACCAAATCACCTCCGAATGACCTGAAATTTTTCACACATATCCCAAATCAAATAACGAAGCTACAGCAACTCTCGGAATCCCATTCCGACCCTCGGATCAAAATCTCACCTACCAACCGAAATTCGCCAAAATACTAACTTCGCCAATTCAAGCCTAATTCTACACCGGACCTCCAAAATCACTTCCGATCGCGATCCTAAGTCACAAATCATCCCCCGAAGCTAATTGAATCATCGGAATTCATATCCGAGCCCTCTAACACAGAAGTCAACGTCCGGTTGACTTTTCCAAAACAAACCTTCCTTAAAGAGACTAAGTTTCTCATTTCCTTCTAGAACCAATCCAAATCAACTCGTTCACACCCAACACTGATAATGAAGCATAAAGAAATAGGAAATGGGGCAAACGGGACGGTAACTCACGTGACGACGGGTTGGGTCGTCACATCCTCCCCAACTTAAACAAACGCTCGTCCTCGAGCGAGTCAAGAAACATACCTGAAGCTTCAAATAGGTGAGGATATCTGCTCCGCATCTCCCGCTCGGTCTCCCAGGTAGCCTCCTCCGTGGGCCGACCTCTCCACTGCACCTTCACCGAAGCAACATCCTTTGACCTCAACTTCCGAACCTGACGATCCAAAATGGCTGCTGGCTCTACGTTATAAGTCAAGTCACCCTCCAGCTGAATTGTACTAAAATCTAGAACATGGGACGGGTCCCCAATGTACTTCCGGAGCATAGAAACATGAAAGACTGGATGCACGCTCGATAAGCTGGGTGGCAAAGCAAGCTCATAGGCCACCTCCCCAATCCTCCTAAGTACCTCAAAAGGCCCAATGAACCGCGGACTCAATTTCCCTTTCTTTCAAAATCTCATAACACCCTTTGTGGGTGAAACCTTCAGCAAGACCTTCTCACCAATCATATAAGCTACATCTCGGACTTTCCTGTCCGCATAACTCTTCTGCCTCGACTGCGTTGTACGGAGTCTCTCCTGAATCACCTTCACCTTCTCCAATGCATCCTGAACCAAATCTGTCCCTAGCAATCTAGCCTCCCCGGGCTCGAACCAACCAACTGGAGATCTACCCCGTCTCCCATACAAGGCCTCATACGGTGCCATCTGAATGCTGGACTGATAGCTGTTGTTGTAGGCAAACTCTGCAAGCGGTAGAAACCGATCCCATGACCTTCCAAAATCAATAACATAGGCGCATAGCATATCCTCCAATATCTGAATGGTGCGCTCGGACTGCCCGTCCGTCTGAGGGTAAAAAGCTGTGCTCAACTGCACCTGAGTACCCAACTCTCGCTGAACCGTCTGCCAAAACTGAGAGGTAAACTGAGTGCCCCGATCTGATATGATGGAAACTGGGACACCATGCAACCGAACAATCTCCCGAATATAAATCTCTGCCAGCCGCTCTGAAGAATAAGTAGTACAAACCGGAATGAAGTGCGCGGACTTGGTCAGCCGGTCTACAATTACCCAAATAGCATCAAATTTCTTCAAAGTCTGTGGGAGTCCGGTAACAAAATCCATAGTGATCCTCTCCCAGTTCCACTCGGGAATAACCATCCGCTGATGCAAGCCACCCGCTCTCTGATGCTCATATTTCACCTGCTGACAATTAAGACACCGGGCTACATACTCCACAATATCTCTCTTCATCCTCCGCCACCAATAGTGCTGTCTAAGATCCTGATACATCTTCGCGGCACCCGGATGAATGGAATACCGCGAGCTATGGGCCTCCTCCAATATCAACTCCCGAAGCCCATCCACATTGGGCACGCAAATCCGACCCTGCATCCTCAACACACCATCATCACCAATTGTCACATCCCTGGCATCATCATGCTGAACCTTGTCCTTAAGGACAAGCAAATGCGGATCATCATACTGACACTCCCTGATGCGGTCATACAAGGACGACCGAGAAACCACACAAGCCAACACCCGACTGGGCTCTGAAATATCTAGTCTCACAAATCGGTTGGCCAAGGCCTGAACATCAACTGCAAATGGCCTCTCCTCAACTGGAATGTATGCCAAGCTCCCCATACTCACCAACTTTCGACTCAAAGCATCGGCCACTACATTGGCCTTCCCCGGGTGATACAGAATAGTGATATCATAATCCTTAAGTAACTCTAGCCACCTCCGCTGCCTCAAATTAAGATCCTTTTGCTTGAACAAATGCTGAAGACTGCGATGATCAGTGAATACCTCACAAGATACGCCATACAAGTAGTGCCTCCAAATCTTCAACGCATGAACTATAGCGGCTAGCTCCAAATCGTGAACGGGGTAGTTCTGCTCATGGGGCTTCAACTGACGAGAAGCATAAGCAATAACTCTACCCCCCTGCATCAAAACACAACCAATCCCAACTCGCGAAGCATCGCAATATACCGTATAAGAACCTGAAGCTGATGGCAAAACCAATACTGGAGCCGTGGTCAAAGCCGTCTTGAGCTTCTGAAAGCTCTCCCCACACTCGTCCGGCCACACAAATGAAACACCCTTCTGAGTCAACTTGGTCAAGGGCGATGCAATAGAGGAAAAACCCTGAACAAACCGGCGATAATAGCCTGCCAACCCAAGGAAACTACGAATCTCTGTGGCTGAGGACGGCTAGGACAACTCTGCACTGCCTCTATCTTCTTCGGGTCCACCTGAATACCCTCGCTGGACACCACATGTCCCAAGAAAGACACTGAACCGAGCCAGAACTCACACTTGGAGAACATTGCATAAAGCCTCTCCTCTCTCAATCTCTGCAATACAACCCGCAAATGCTGCGCGTGCTCCTCCTGACTACGCGAGTATACCAGAATATCATCAATGAACACTATGACAAACAAATCCAGATAAGGCCGAAATACACTGTTCATCAAATGCATGAACGTTGCTGGGGCATTGGTCAGCCCGAAAGACATGACAAGAAACTCATAGTGACCATATCTAGTCCTGAAAGCAGTCTTATGAATATCTGAATGCCTGATCTTCAACTGGTGATAACCCGAACGGAGATCAATCTTGGAAAACACCCTCGCTCCCTGAAGCTGGTCAAACAAATCATCAATGCGAGGCAGGGGATACTTGTTCTTAATTGTTACCTTGTTCAATTGCCTATAATCGATGCACATTCTCATTGTGCCATCCTTCTTTTTCACAAACAGAATCGGCGCACCCCAAGGTGACACACTAGGCCGAATGAACCCCTTATCCAGGAGCTCCTGAAGCTGCTCCTTCAATTCTTTCAACTCCGCTGGTGCCATACGATATGGCGGAATAGAGATGGGCTGAGTGCCCGGCACCAGGTCAATACCAAAATCAATATCCCTGTCCGGCGGCATGCCCGGCAGGTCTGCAGGAAACACATCGGGAAAATCCCTCACAATTGGGACAGAATCAATGCTAGGAGTCTCAGCTTTAACATCCCTCACAAACGCCAAGTAGGAAAGACAACCCTTCCCAACCATACGTTGGGCCTTCACGAAGGAAATAAATCTACTAGGAACGTAATCAATCACACCACGCCACTCGATCCGCGGTACACCCGGCATAGCCAAAGTGACTGTCTTAGCATGATAGTCTAGAATAGCATGACACGGAGATAACCAATCCATGCCCAAAATAACGTCGAAGTCCACCATGCTCAATAGCAATAAATCGACTCGGGTCTCCAGACCCCCAATAGTCACCAAACATGACCAGTATACATGGTCTACAACAATAGTATCGCCCACCGGGGTAGATACATGAACAGGTAAAGCAAGACACCCTCGGGACGTACCCAAATGATGAGCAAAATATGAAGACACATATGAATAGGTAGAACCGGGATCAAATAATACTGAGGCGTCTCTGTGACAGACTGAAACAATACCTGTAATGATAGCGTCTGAAGCAATAGCATCTGTCCTGCCCGGCATAGCGTAGAAACGAGCCTGGCCACCGCCAGATCGATCCCCACCTCTGGGACGACCCCTGGCTGCCTGATCTCCACCCTTAGCTGGCTGGGCGGGTGATGAAGTAACTGGGGCAGAAGACGAGGGCTGACCCCTCTGCTGATGCTGTCTGCCACGAAGGCGAGGGCACTGCCTCCTCATGTGACCAAACTCTCCACACTCATAACAGCTGCTCGGTACTGGAGATGGGGACTGAAGGGAACCCCTCGCACCGGAGTGACTAGCAGATGCACTCGGAGCAAAAGAACCCTGAACTGATGGGGCATGAGATGAACTCTGAGCTGGGAGGGCGCTGAGTGAAGACTGACCCTGCTGAGGCCCATGATGACTACGGCCTGAAGATCCCCCACGATACTCTGAACGGGCCGACTGAGCAGGCCTGAAAGAACGACCTCTACCCTGCTGGAACTGGCCCCTCGAAGGAGCACCACTGTAACTGCCCGATCCACGAGGTCTCTTGGCCTCCCTCTCCTCTCGCTCTCTACGGTGAACTGACTCGATCTCACGAGCGATATCCACCACCTCCTCAAACGTAGCACCCAGTACCCTCTCTCTAGTCATCAGAATACGGAGATGGTAGTTAAGGCCATCCACAAATCTCCTAATCCTCTCACGATCTGACGGAACCATCCAAGTAGCATGACGGGCCAACTGTGAAAACCTCATCTCGTACTGAGTCACTGTCATATCCCCCTGTGTCAACCACTCAAACTGCCTACGCAGCTCCTCCCTGCGGGACTGAGGTACATACTTCTCCAGAAAAAGAGCGGAGAACTGCTGCCAAGTCAGAGGTGCTGCACCGGCAGGCCTACGCCTCTCAAAGTCCTCCCACCAAGTAAGAGCAGCCCCCGTGAACTGAAAAGTAGTAAATGCCACACCACTCGACTCAAGGATCCCTGCCGTACAGAGCATACGCTGACATCTGTCAAGAAAACCCTGGGCATCCTCGCCCTCAGCACCACCGAATGTCGGAGGCTGGAGCCTACCAAACCTCTCGAGACGACGCTGCTCATCGTCTGGCATAGCTGGAACCACGAAGCCCTGAACTGGTGCAACCTGCTGAGCTGGAGGTGCCTCTGGTGTCTGTAGTCCCTGCACCACCTGCTCAAGTGTGCGAGCAACGGGGGTCTGATTGCCTCCCCCGGCCTGTGAAGTAGCTGCTGCTGCTGTGGTGGCTGAAACTGCCTGAGCCAGGCCAGTGCAGACTGATAATATCTGTGCCAAGGTCTCCTGAAGACCCGGAATCACGATAGGCACAGCTGGTGCCTGAACAGGTGCTGCTGGAGTATCCACAGCTGGAGCCTGATCCTGAGCTGGGGCAATTGGTGGATCAGCAGGTGCTGCCCCGGCTGCTCTGCCTCTGCCACGACCACGACCGCATCCACGGCCTCTGGCGGCCTCAGTAGGTGGCACTGGTGGTCGTCCGTCACGTCCGGTAGCTCGTGTCCTCACCATCTGTGAGAGAATAGAATAGTAGAAGTTTAGTTCTCAGTTCAACAAAGCCGCACGACAAGAGTTTCAAGAATGTGAGATTTTCCTAAAGGTTCGGCAGCCTCCCGAGGATAAGTACAGACGTCTCCGTACCGATCCACGAGACTCTACCAACCGGCTCATGACTCGCGAGACCAAGTAACCTAGGCTCTGATACCAACTTGTCACGACCCCAACCCCGGTCGTGATGGCGCCCAACACACTGCTAGGCAAGCCCGACCAATTAAATAACCTTAACCATTTTATCCAGTTCATGAATTAATTAACACAGATAATTACTAAGTCAAAATACTAAAATCCAGGAATAGAGTTAAACATGCGGAAATCCCAAAATATAAAATAACTACACAGCCCGAAGAATCCGGTGTCACAAGTCTGAGCCTCTAATACATGAGTATCAACCTACTACATATCGTTCTCTAGAAATGCGGAAATAAAATAAATAGGATAGAAGGAAGATCAGGACTGCGAACGTCAAATGCAGCTACCTTGAAACTCCCAGATATGATGCTAGGCAGAGAAGTCCTCACTCAGCCTCAGTAGTACCTGGATCTGCACGCAAGGTGCAGGGAGTAATGTGAGTACTCCGACCCAGTGAGTAATAAACATAAATAAAGGCTGAGAATAAGAAATCCTGAATAGGCACAAAGTAATTCTATAAATACAGTAACCTGAACCCAGTAGCTTAAAATCAGTAAATCAGTGAAAACAATTATAGAAATATCAAAACAGATAAATAAGTAAATGACAATCAAAATATGCAATGCAACACATAGACCGGTACTCTCTAGTACCTGCTGCGGCGTGCAGCCCGCTCCATTTATTTATCATCGACGGCGCTCACTGGGGGTGTGCAGACTCCGGGAGGGGCCCCTTACGGCCCAAGCGCAATAATAAGCCATATCGTGGCATCAACTAGGCCCTCGGCCTCATATCAATATCAATATCATACCGATGCGGCGCGCAGCCCGATCCCATACTCAGTCAAAAATCACATAAGCCTCTCGGGCATATTAATATAGAAATATTTAGCCCAAATTTCATTTAAAATATTAATTAAGTTTCTAGTTTGAGAAAAGTGGCTGAGTTTGCAAAACAGTATTAAATTCTAGGACTGAGTTTAATGATATGTAAAAATGGCAAGAAATCAGTAATAACAATCCCTGAAGGATTTAATCGATTGGCACGAAGCCCAAATATAGCAAGCAGCTCAATTAAAATAATAATAAGTGAATTTCAGTCAAATACGCAGTATATTCATCTACCGGGACGGACCAAGTCACAATCCCCAACGGTGCTCTACCCCATGCTCACTACCCGGCATGCAAGTCACCTTACTATAGCACTACGATGTGCAAACACGGGGTTTCAAACCCTCAGAACAGCATTTACATCTATTACTCACCTCAAGCCGACCAAAATCCTAGTTCGCTATGCCCTTGCCTCTCGAATCGACCTCCTCGTGTGCCGAATCTGATCAAAACCACAACGAATACGTCACAATATGCCAAAGGAACAGTACCCAAGCGAAAACAACCGAAAAATAGCTGAAATCTCGAAATTAGCAAAACCCCAGCCCCAGGCCCACTTCTCCAAAATCGGAAAATTTAACACCAACGGATTCCTTATCTCGCCACGAGTCTATACATATAAAGATTACCAAAATCGAAGTCCAAATGACCCCTCAAATCCACATTTTAACTCTCTTAAGTTTCAAGCCCTAACCTCCATTCTAACTCCTTATTTCCTTGGTTTTTCAGTCTAAATTCACAATAAAAACGTGTTTTTAGTTCATAGGACTTACCTCCAATCAATCCCCGTCGAAATCCTCTTCAATTCCCGTCCAAAAGCTCTCAAGGTTGCTCAAAAATGGTGGAAATAAGACTTGGTTCGCGGATGAAATATTTAATAAAACCCTTCTGTCCAGACTTCTTTTCCTCTATGCGAACGCGAGGAACCTCTTGCGTTCGCGATGAACAAAATCTGCTACTGCCAAAAATACCCTTCGCGAACGTGGATACACTCACGCGAACGCGAAGGTCTGAACCCCCAAGCCTACGCGAACGCGTACTGCTCCACGCGGACGCGAAGGGCAACAGCCCTGGGACCCAACTCCTTATACGCGAACGCGTATGCCTTCACGCGAACGCGATGACTCAACACCTGACCCTTTCGCGATCGCGAGGCCCCAGACGCGAACGCGAAGGTCAAAATCCTGGCCCTGCAATTTCCTTCTACGCGTTCGCGACTCACCAACGCGAACGCGAAGACCAATTCTTCTGCAACAGCTGATCTGAAGTTTCTGCAATATTTTCCAAGTTTAAATCTTCCCGTTAGCCATCCGAAATCACCCCGAGGCCCCCGGGACCTCAACCAAAAGCACCAACACATCCTAAAACATCATTCAAACTTGTTCCAATCATCAAAACACCTCAAACAACACCAAAACCATCAAATTACATCGGATTCAAGCCTAAGTTCCTCTAAAATTCCGAAACACGCATTCGATCAAAAACCCAACCAAATCACCTCCGAATGACCTGAAATTTTGCACACATATCCCAAATCACATAACGAAGCTACAACAACTCTCGGAATCCCATTCCGACCCTCGGATCAAAATCTCACCTACCAACCGGAATTCGCCAAAATACTAACTTCGCCAATTCAAGCCTAATTCTACACCGGACCTCCAAAATCACTTCCGATCGCGCTCCTAAGTCACAAATCATCCCCCGAAGCTAACCGAATCATCGGAATTCATATCCGAGTCCTCTAACACAGAAGTCAACGTCCGGTTGACTTTTCCAAAACAAACCTTCCTTAAAGAGACTAAGTGTCTCATTTCCTTCTAGAACCAATCCAAATCAACTCGTTCACACCCAACACTGATAATGAAGCATAAAGAAATAGGAAATTGGGCAAACGGGATGGTAACTCACGTGACGATGGGTTGGGTCGTCACACCATCGATCTGAAACTAGTCAAACAATCATGAAACCAATAAAAATATACTCCAACATCATAATTAATTAATTTATAACACTTCCAAACTTCGCTTGAAAAGTCAACAAAGTAAACCCTCGGGCCCACGTGCTCGGATTCCGAAATTTTTTGAAGACATACATTACCCATAACATTACGAACTCAAGTACATAATTTATTCTCAATTCCATGTGCTATTTCGTGGTCAAATTCCAAATTACCAAATTCTAGGTTTTCTTAAAAAATCTCACAATTTCCGCCAATTTCTATGTCCCAATGCATGTATAATTCATGTATTTAACTCACAATGAGAAGAAATAACTTACCCCTTAGTTGATGATGAAAATAGTGCTCCAAAATCGTTCTCAAAGTCGGCTCCCATGAAGAAATGGAGTGAAAATGAGCCAAACTCCCGTTTTTAAAATGACACTGCCCAGCACCTCCTTCTTCGCGAATGCGGCCTTATCATCGAATTCGCGAAGAGCATTCCTGCTCTAGCTCCAAAACTTCCCCTTCACTATTGCAGTGCACCCTTTGCGTACGTGTCACAACCCGGATTTCCCACAATCGGGAGTCGTGATGGTGCCTACTAACGGAGCTAGGCAAGCCAAACATTTTAAACATTCCCTGATTTCACCTCAACAATAACAATATAAATATAACGGGTCATTTAAATAAAAGCGGAAGTCTTTAAAATATAGATAACTGAAAACCCAAAAATGCGGAAGTTTAACATTTCTCTACCCAAGACTGGTGTCGCTATCTCACGAACTACTAAAGAGTGCTACAAACAAGTCTGAATAGAAATACATAAATGTTTGTCTCGGTACAATGAAAACAAACTGAAAACATAGAAAGGGACTCCGGCCTGCGAACGCCAGCTAGGCTACCTCGTAAGTCCCT
>NW_017675051.1:48101-58569 GCF_001879085.1 Nicotiana attenuata
CGTGATACCTCTGAAGCATGGACACATGAAACACTGGATGCACGGCTGACAAGCTGGGCGGCAAGGCAAGTCTGTAAGCCACCTCTCCCACACGATCGAGAATCTCAAACGGCCAATGAACCTAGGGCTAAGCTTGCCCTTCTTCCCAAATCTCATCACGCCCTTCATAGGCGACACTCGGAGCAAGACCCGCTCACCAATCCTGAAAGCTACATCACGAACCTTACGATCCGCATAACTCTTTTGCCGCGACTGAGCCGAACGAAGCCTGTCCTGAATGATCTTGACCTTATCCAAGGCCTCCTGAACTAAATCTGTACCCAATAACCGAGCCTCTCCCGGCTCAAACCATCCGACTGGAGACCGACATCGCCTACCATACAACGCCTCATATGGAGCCATCTGAATGCTGGACTGGTAGCTGTTGTTGTAGGCAAACTCTGCTAAAGGCAAATACTGGTCCCACGAGCCTCCGAAATCAATGACACAGGCTCGGAGCATATCCTCCAATATCTGAATAGTCCTCTCGGACTGGCCGTCCTTCTGAGGATGGAACGCTGTGCTCAACTGAACCTGGGTGCCCAACTCCTGCTGAACTGCTCTCCAGAAGCGCGAGGTAAATTGCGTACCCCGGTCCGAAATGATAGATGCCGGCACCCCATGAAGGCGAACAATCTCTCGGATGTAGATCTCAGCTAACCTCTCCGATGAATAAGTGGCTGCAATAGGAATAAATTGTGCTGACTTGGTCAGCCTATCAACAATGACCCAAATAGCATCAAACTTCTTCCGAGTCATTGGAAGTCCAGTAACGAAATCCATGGTAATCCTCTCCCACTTCCACTCGGGAAGCTCAATCCTCTGGAACAAACCACCAGGCCTCTGATGCTCATATTTAACCTGCTAACAGTTCAAACATCGAGCCACATATGCAACAATATCTTTCTTCATCCTACGCCACCAATAATGCTGCCGCAAGTCCTGATACATCTTCGCGGCTCCCGGGTGAATAGAATAGCGAGAACTATGGGCCTCCGCTAAGATCAACTCTCGAATCCAATCGACATTGGGCACACAAACTCGCCCCTGCAATCTCAAACCACCATCATCATCTAAGGTCACCTTTATGGCACCTCCACGCTGCACCGTGTCTCTCAGGACACATAAATGTGGATCATCAAACTGCCGATCACGGATGCGCTCTAATAATGAAGAACGAGCGACCGTACAAGCTAACACTCTGCTAGGCTCAGAAATGTCCAACCTCACAAATCGATTGGCCAGGGCCTGAATATCCAAAGCAAGCGGCCTCTGGCTGACCGGAGCATAAGCAAGACTACCCATGCTGGCAGACTTCCTACTCAATGCATCGGCCACTACATTGGCTCTCCCCGGGTGGTACAAAATAGTAACATCATAATCCTTCAATAGCTCCAACCACCTCCTCTGCCTCAAGTTCAACTCCTTCTGCTTGAAGAAGTACTGCAGACTCTTGTGATCAGTGTACACCTCACACGTCACACCATATAGGTAATGCCTCCAAATCTTCAAAGCATGAACAATGGCTGCCAACTCTAGATCATGAACCGGATAATTCTTCTCGTGGATCTTCAATTGCCTCGAAGCATAAGCAATGACTCTGCCATTATGCATCAATACCGCACCAAGCCCAATACGGGAAGCATCACAATAAACTGTATAAGGCCCTGAGCCTGTGGGCAAAACCAATATCGGTGCCGTAGTCAGAGCTGTCTTGAGCTTCTGAAAGCTCGCCTCACACTCATCTGACCATCTGAACTAGGCACCCTTCTGGGTTCTGGTCATCGGGGCTGCTATGGATGAAAACCCATCCACGAACCGGCGGTAATAACCTGCTAACCCCAAGAAACTCCGAATATGAGTCGCTGATGCTGGTCGAGGCCAGTTCTTGATAGCCTCAATCTTCTTCGGGTCCACCTGAATACCCTCTACTGATACAACATAACCCAGAAATGCAACCGAACTCAACCAGAACTCGCACTTCGAGAACTTAGCATACAACTGACTATCCTTCAGAGTCTGAAGAACCACTCAGAGGTGCTGCTCGTGCTCCTCCTGGCTGCGGGAGTACACCAGAATATCATCAATAAAGACTATCACGAACAGGTCCAAGTAAGGTCTGAACACTCGGTTCATCAACTCCATAAATGCTGCTGGGGCATTGGTCAACCCATATGACATGACCAAAAACTCATAATGCCAGTACCGAGTGCGGAATGCTGTCTTAGGGACATCAGACGCCCTAATCCTCAGCTGATGTTAGCCAGATCTCAAATCTATCTTTGAAAACACCTTCGCACCCTGAAGCTGGTCAAACAAATCATCAATCCTCGGCAGTGGATACTTGTTCTTTATCGTCACCTTGTTCAATTGCCGGTAATCAATGCACATCCTCATCGATCCATCCTTTTTCTTAACAAATAACACCGGCGCACCCCAGGGAGAAACACTAGGCCTGATAAAACCCTTCTCTAGCAAATCTTGCAATTGGTCCTTTAACTCTTTCAACTCTGGCGGGGCCATGCAATACGGCGGAATAGAAATGGGCTGCGTGCCTGGGGCCAGATCAATACAGAAATCAATATCCCTGTCGGGCGGCATACCCGGCAGGTCTGAAGGGAAAACCTCGGGGAACTCCCGAACAAAAGGAACAGAGTCAATAGAAGGAACCTCTGTGCTGGAATCGCGAACATACGCCAGATAAGCTAAACACCCCTTCTCGACCATGCGTCGAGCCTTTACATATGAAATAACACTGCGGGTGGCATGACCTGGGGTCCCTCTCCACTCCAATCGGGACAAATCTGGCAAAGCCAAGGTCACGGTCTTGGCGTGACAATCCAAGATAGCATGATACGCGGACAACCAATACATCCCTAATATAACGTCGAAATCCACCATGTCTAAAAGCAATAAATCAACACGGGTCTCAAGACCCTCAAACACTACCACACAGGAACGATGAACTCGGTCGACCACTATAGAATCACCCACCGGTGTAGATACATAAACAGGAATACCCAAAGCATCACTGGGCATAGTCAGGTAGGGTGCAAAATAGGATGACACATATGAATACGTAGACCAGGGTCAAATAGCACTAAAGCATCCCTATCACAGACCAGAATAGTACCTGTAATAACAGCATCTGAAGACTCAGCGTCTGGCCTGGCTGGCAAAGCATAACACCGGGGCTGGGCCCCACCTCCCTGAACCATGTCTCTAGGACGATCGGCTACTGGCTGACCCCTACCTCTGCCAGTCCGAGCTCCACCTCTACGGTCTCTACCTCCACCTCTATGATCCCTACCCCCGCCTCTAGCTAGCTGGGCGAGCTGTGGATCACCTGGTGCCTGAATCATGGGGCGAGGACCCTGCTGCTGAGAGCTACCCGAGGCTCGAGGGAAAAATCTGACAATGTGACCGGGGTCACCACAACCATAACAAGCCCTCGGCTGCTGAGACTGCTGGCCCTGTCGACCGGAATATCCTCCCCGGAAGCTCTGAAATGGAGGTGCACTGATGGGCTGCTGATCAGAATAATGCTGCTGAGAACCACCACCGCCTAGAGTACCATGAGAAACCTGGAGCGCTGACTGAAAGGGTCTCGATGAATTGCCTCTACCATAAGAATCCCTACCTCCAGACGAGGTACCACTGAACCTACCAGAATGACGAGTCCTCTTATCCGACACATGACCACCTCCCCGTGCAAGAGCCATCTCAACTCTACGGGCCGCATTGGCCGCCTCCTGAAAGGAAATCTCACTACCAGCTCTCATAGCCATCTGGAGACGGATCGGCTGAATCAATCCATCAATAAACCTCCGCACCCTCTCTCCCTCTGTGGGGAGTATAATAATAGCATGGCTTGCCAAATCAATGAACCGCGTCTCATACTGAGTGACTGTCATAGAGCCCTACTGGAGGCGCTCGAACTGCCTGCGAAGAGCCTCTCGCTGAGTAACTGGGAGAAACTTCTCCAAAAACAACTCTGCAAACTGGTCCCAAGTCAATGATGGCGACCCTGCTGGTCTGGATAAACAATAGTCCCTCCACCAAGTCTTGGCGGATCCTGCTAGTCGAAAAGTGGCGAAGTCGACCCCATTGGTCCCCACAATACCCATAGTCTGAAGGATCTCATGGCAGCTGAATAAGAAATCCTGTGGATCCTCTGAAGAAGCACCGCTGAAAGTGGTGGTGAAGAGCTTGGAGAACCTATCAAGTCTCCACAAAGCATCCGAAGACATAGCCGCTCCATCGCCGGCCTGGGTGCAATACCTGGCTGAGCTGCCACAGCTGGCTGAACCACTGGAACATGAGCCTGGGGAGCTACCTGCTCCGGAGTACGTGTAGCAGGAGTCTGAACTCCTCCTCCAGCCTGAGAAGTGGCTGGTGCTACTGGAAGCAAACCCGCCCTAGTGACACTCTCCATAAAGCCTGCCAGTCTGACGAAAGTGTCCTAAAGATCTGGGGTAACCATGACCCCTCCTGGGACCTGAGCTGGGCCCACCGGAGCTGTTGGGGCTGGAACCTCCTCACCATAGTCAATATGAGGCTCCACCTCTGGGACTGTTGCCCGGGGCTGAGCTCTGCCCCTGCCTCGGCCTATGGCACGGCCTCGGCCTCTGCCCCTCGCAGGAGCTGCTGCTGGGGGCTCGGGCTGCTGCGCGGTAGAAGAGGAAGCACGTGTTCTCGCCATCTGCGAAAGAACAGAGTAGAAAGACGATCAGTATTTGAGAAACAGAATCGCACGACAAGAAAGAACAAAAGTGAAACTTTTCCTAACTCCGTAGCCTCTGGGGGATAAATACAGATGTCTCCGTACCGATCCCTCAGACTCTACCAAGTTTGTCCGTGAGTAGCGAGACCTATGTAACCTAAAGCTCTGATACCAACTTGTCACGACCCAGATTTTCCACCATCGGGAGTCGTGATGGCGCCTACTAACGGAGCTAGGCAAGCCAAACATTTTAAACATTCCCTGATTTCACCTCAACAATAACAATATAAATATAACGGGTCATTTAAATAAAAGCGGAAGTCTTTAAAATATAGATAACTGAAAACCCAAAAATGCGGAAGTTTAACATTTCTCTACCCAAGACTGGTGTCGCTATCTCACGAACTACTAAAGAGTGCTACAAACAAGTCAGAATAGAAATACATAAATGTCTGTCTCGGTACAATGAAAACAAACTGAAAACATAGAAAGGGACTCCGGCCTGCGAACGCCAGCTAGGCTACCTCGTAAGTCCCTGGACTGAAGTCAGCTCCCGATAAATATCCTACTGCTGTGGTGCAAAAGCTGCTCCGGTACCATGATCTGTGCAAAAGAGCACAGAAGTGTAGCATCAGCACAACCGACCCCATAAGCTGGTAAGTGCCTGGCCTAACCCCGGCGAAGTAGTGACGAGGCTAGACAGGACTACCAAATCAACCTATGCAGTTCAATGTATATATATGCAACAAAAGGAAAGAATACATAAATTAAACAGTTAAGAGGGAGGGAAGCATACTATGGGGAAGTACAGTCCGGATATAAGGTCAACAATTTAAGTAAGAAACAGGGCAATAACAATCATTATTGAGAACAGGAAAATTAACAGCTGCACGGCATCAACCTTCGTGCTTTTACTCTCATTCTCACCGAAAGCAATCAAGTAAAGTGCACTGCATCAACCTTCGTGCTTTCCCTCACATAACTCTCAATCATGGCACGGAATGATCCTTCGTGCAATTGTAATCAAATCAGAGCACGGAATGACCCTTCGTGCAAATATAATCAAAACATGGCACGGAATGACCCTTCGTGCAAATATAATCAAAACATGGCACGAAATGACCCTTCGTGCAAATATAATCAAAATATGGCACGGAATGACCCTTCGTGCATTATCACTCTTCCTCACCCAAACAGTAATCACAACCAAACGGGGCGAGGGGGTAAACAAATAATAAGAAATGCCCCGGCAAGGGAACAACAACAATAACCTTCACATCCCGGCAAGGGAGATAATCAATATACTCAAACCATCCCGGCAAGGGATTAATCATATCTCTTTCCATTTCTTTCATTTCCTACTCAATAGTCTTTTTATCGTTCGAGCCAACGCTCCAAAGAATTTACAATTCACAATCAATCCTCATACTCTTCACATTACATAGGATTCATCAATTAACATGGAAGAGTCATGACAATATCAGAATAAGTACAAACAAGGACTCACGGTCATACTAGACACCGGTGTATAAATACTCGTCACCATGCCTATACACCGTACTCAACATTTAGCAATTAGCAAACAACACTCTAATCCTATTCCCTCAAGCCAAAGTTAGATCAAACACTTACCTCAAATGCTCCAAAGTCAACTCAAGCCTCTAGTATAGCTTTACCCCTCAAATTCGGCTCCAACTCGGTCAAATCTAGGAAATAATGACTTTACAATATTAATAATAGCTAAACAAACTAAACCCAATGCCTAAATATGACTTTCTAAGCTTTCTTCCCAAAAATTCAAAAATCGACCCCGGGCCCGCTTTGTCAAAACCCGAGGTTCGAACCAATTCCATGTCACCCATTCCCCCACGAGCCCGAATATACAATTTGTTTTCAAATTCGACCCCAAAACGAGGTCTAAATCAAAGAAAATTGAAAAGCCCTAATTCTACCCTTTTCCCCCAATTTACACCTTAAGTTACATGATTTAGGTCTAGGAATTTGATAAATGATGATAGAAAATGAAGAAAACGAGTTAGAAAATACTTACCCAAGAAGCTTTGGTGAAGAATCGCTCTAAAAGTCACCTAGGGGCTGTGGAGAAGAAGAGCTCGTGTGAAATTTGGGAATAATCCCGTCAGTGGTCTGTTTTTGAGCTTTAAAAATCACTGGGCAAAAATGCCCTTCGCGTTCGCGGGAAGGGGACCGCATTCGCGAAGGGTAAACTGGGCAGGTCATCGCGAACGCGTGGAAGATAACGCGAACGCGTAGAAGGAAATGCTGGGGGGTCCAGGTTTGTTCTATGCGAATGCGTAAAAGGCCACGCGAACGCGATGGAGGGAGCGGCAAGTCTATGCGTTCGCGACCATCTGACTTCGAACGCGAAGAGGAAGTCTCTGGGGTCCTGAACTTGGCTTACGCGATCGCGATTATGGATATGCGAACGCGTACAAGGGGAACACCATTGGCAGTGCGAACGCGAGCCTAAGGCCGCGATCGCGAAGAAGAAAAGGCCTGTGCAAAAATTGCAGAAAATCTGCTATATTTCTAAGTGCAAAACCACTCCGAACCACCTCCGAATCACTCCCGAGCCCTCAGGGCTCCTAACCAATCACACACGCTAACCCAACAACATCCTACGAACTTAACCGAGCGATCAAATCGCTAAAATAACATCATAAACGAGGAATCAAACCTCAAAATCATCATTTTTCATTCTAACTTCATCAACTTCAAATTTTAGATATTTAGGTCCGAAACACGTCAAATGACGTCCGATTTCAACCAAATTTCACAGAAAGCGCTTAAACCATATAGAAGACTTTTACCGGGCGTCGGAACCAAAATACGAGCCCGATACCACAGTCTTTTAATCAATTCTCATTTCCATTTTCCTTAATAATTTCAGAAAAATAATTTCATAGAAAAATTCTTTTCTCGGGCTCTAGACCTCGGAATTCGACTCTGGGCATATGCCCGAGTCCCATATTTTTCTACGGACCCTCCGAGACCGTCAAATCACGGGTCCGGGTCCGTTTACCAAAAATGTTAACCAAAGTCAACTTTAATCATTTTAAAGCCACATTTTCAAATTTTTCACAGAATTTAACATATAAGCTTTCCGGCTACGCGCCCGGACTGCGCACGCAAATCGAGGCAAGTAAAAATGAGGTTTTCACCTCGGAAGCACGGAATGAAAGAGAAAATAGGTGATGGCCCTTTGGGTCGTCACAGTACGCGAAGGCTAAAATCTCCCAGGCCCAATTTCTCCTCCGCGAACGCGATGCCCCAATCGTGAACACGTTGCTTTGCTCCTCGAACCTTCACGAACGTGTGCCCCAAGTCGCGTACACGAAGCACAAAAGTCATCTTCCAACAAATCCTTCTTCGTGAACGCGTGAATCCCTTTGCGTTTGCGAAGAACAAAACTAGATACCAGACACCAGCAGCAGCAACTCAGCCAAATTTGGTCTGAAACCACCCCAAAATACACCCGAGGCCCCCGGGACCCCGTCCAATCACACCAACCAATCCCAAAACATGACAAGAACACGCTCGAGGCCTCAAATAACACCAAACAACATCAAAACTACAAATCGACAATGGAAATCCTTCTTTAAACTTTCAAACTCCCAAACTTCGACGAACGTGTCTGAATCATATCAAAACATTCCGAAATGACGCCAAACTTTGCGTACAAGTTATAAATCACGATACGAACCTATTCCAAGGCTCGGAATCCCAAACAGACATCGATAAAACAAAAATCCACTTCAAACCAAAATTATGAAATTCTTAAACATTCAAAATGTCAACTTTCCATAATAAGCGATGAAATGCTCTCGGACCACCTGAAACTCATCTCGAACTTACGCCCAAATCCGAAATTATCATACTAACCTATTGTAACCTTCAAATCCTGATTCCGAGGTTGTTTTCTCAAAATTCAAACCTTGGTCAGCTCCTCCAACTTAAAGCTTCCGATATTTAAATTTTCTTTCCAAATCAACTCCGAATTTTCCCGAAATTCAATTCCGACCACATCTACAAGTCATAATACTTGAAGTGAAGCTACTCAAGGCCTCAAATCGCTGAACGACATGCTAGATCTCAAAACGACCGGTCGGGTCGTTACATCCCTAGTCCCGATAATACACTGTTGTTCCCGGTTCTCGCAGTCCCCGATGATATACTGAAACATCAACCGAGGTCTGGAAATATCTGTAATTATCATTTATGTTTATATGATAGGGTCCCCACAGATCCTTGTGTATTAGCTCAAATATTTTTGTAGAAGTAGTGGTACTATGAGCAAATGGAAGTCTAGTTTGTCTGGCCGTTGGAGATCACCCTTATTTTTACAAAAGGTACATGCCCTAGTCAATTATGCCACAAGTGATCAATAGCATTTCCATGAGACATATTGTCACACCTCCTTTTTCCGAGGGAATAGGGAGTCTTTCCAATTAAAGTAACATTAATCGAAATGAGATTATTTATCTAAATTCAGAGTCACCACTTGGAATAATTTATGGTGCCCCAGGTTACCGTTTTGTTTTAAAATCCCAAATCGAGGAAAGTTGACTCTTATTTATGGTCTGAGAACACATAAGACCGGGTAAGGAATTTTGTTAACCCGGGAGAAGGTGTGAGGCACTCCCGAATTCCGTGGTTTTAGCACGGTCGCTTTAATCATACCTGGCTTAATCAATTTGTTTAATTACGTATTTTAGAACCTACGTGCATTTACCGCTTTTAATTATGGCATTTAAGGATTTAATCTTTGAATGGATTACATGTGTATAAATCTGTTTTATTTGGGGCGCTGAAATCATGTCACACGTACGTGTAAATAATTAATCACGCTTTATTAATTATCGAGATTGTTTGGCCAAAGTCGCGGGAACGCGCACCTTGATTTATTTTTGGAATCATAATTATGTCACGCAACGTATACATAATCACAATAATAGATTAAAAGCGCGCCTGAAGCATGCTACGGTGTTTATAAATTATTTATTTTTATAAGTTTGAGGTTTATTGTAAGGCCAAGAATTATGGACAAGATCTTATTGTGGAAGAAATTAAATAAATTAGTTAGGGGATAATACTGGGTATGTTGTTGTTGAAGTTAGGGGATGGTGGGCTATCTTGCTCAATTATTTAAGGGAAAGGGCGCATTATTATACTGGGTCGGATGAAGTTCAGCTTATTGAGGCCCAAATTCTTCTCTTTCGTTATAGCCCAAATCCAAACCATTCTAAGTCAATCAATCCCAACTAATTGCTAAATCTTCACGGCCCAAGATATTTTCACAACAAAATCATGTGGCCCCAGCATTTAATTCCAAACTTAATCAGAGAACTTAAACGAAATTCTTAATAGTCACGTGATTAGTTCACCTTGTGTCTCAAAATATTGAATCAAATAAGCAAATCAAAACAAGAAACATCTACTTAGGCATGGAACCAAATATCTATATCTATATTATATTAAAAGGAGAGTAGTATGCATTGTGGTTAAGCCAAGTGGCAAGCTAAAATGAAGCCACTTGGCAATTATAGGACAACATTAATTATTAAAAATTATAAATGGAAACATAATTAAGGGAAGTAGTTTAATGAATCTTATACATAACCTAAATATATCTTAGACAAATCTAATATTTCTCTCTCTCTCTCTCTCTTAAATATATATATATATATA
>NW_017675051.1:59088-70713 GCF_001879085.1 Nicotiana attenuata
AGAAAAATGGAAAACATAACACTATAAACAGATATGGGAAACTGTACTGAACATCACACTTGTTGCAGCGTGCAACCCGATCCGAGCAATCATAACCATGGCGGCATGTCACCCGATCCAAATAACATACCCGTGGCGGCGTGCCACTCGATCCACACATGGAGCTCACATAAGGAGATGTACATCGAGCTAAATTGCTCATTACAACAAGATACTAAGCATCAGTCATAACCATGCTAAGTGTATAACACCATTCCCCGGGGAGACATATAACGTTATAATCCACAAACTCGGGCACAACTGAGGTGCGATACAAGATCTGAATCTCAAGAGACATTCTGCTCATATAACATCATCGCCACGCGGAACTTCAACACATAAAAATTTACCAAGCCGTCTCATAACTCATACGGCGCAATACATCATTACCTGGAATAGCTGATGACAAAATAACACCCCGACTGTTCCTCCATAAGGAACGCTCGCTGAAACGAACACAACTGGCCTGATATAAAGCCCCGCTCACATATAAATCAATCCACTGATCTCAAGCCGATTTCTGATTGCACCAACTTGGCTAATAACATTTCAAAGGTCCATAGTAACCCCCTTTACCTCATAACACATAAGAACAACCATCATAACCGGAGCAACCTCCTCAGTTCGCAACCCAACAAACAAAGTGCCCTCCCGGCATAAATTCTCAAATTAATGATGTTTCCACAATCCTCATACCTGGTTTAAATCTTTAGTCGATCAAGTGACTACATGTCACACTTATACAATCTTCCCGTGGGACACGCTCCCACAATCTTTTGAAATGAATAACGGGTCCGCACATCTAAACCATCGGCCGCACTAACGCTGAAAAGCGATCAAGAATCCTTAACCAGGATGCAAAGCCTTTTTCACAACACATCGATCTCAGGTGACACTGAAGACAATACCAATTTACTTTAAACATTCCACCCTTTTTCTTGCTCATCTGAGCTCGTGACATCTTTGTCCACACCGAGCTGTTACCTTGATCTTTACTTCGAATCCCATACCACTCACTGCACCTAACATGACACATACAACTTCGGGACCGCTAATAGGCTAACACTTCATCACTTAAAAGCTTTTCACTTAACTCACTTAAGGAGAACCATAGCAACACTTAGGTGAATTCTCATAACCGTAGAATATGCAAACCTCCAAGTAGTGGCCTGAGCCACCATGGCCATTCCAGGATCCGCCTACACATGACAGGCCATATCAGAAGAGTGCTTCTGAACAACATTAATTTCGGCGACCGACAAGCCTCACACGCACCGCCACAAATCACACGCATGACTTGATCACGCTGAAGGAATTGACCCCTACCACCAATACGCCAACTCAACTATGTTTAACCAATATATCTTCCTTCGATTTACCCCGATTGCCTTAGTAATAACAATAACTCCTTTCAATACATAACACACTCCATCCGCACTCACCCCGGGTGACCTGGAACCGCGAGACCATGCTGTCTCAAATCCCATGAACCATTTCATACCTTCTTTGGGCGTACATTCGCACCCTCAACTGACATGCCCATTCCACTAACCCTTCTACGAATCCGAAGTCCTTTCTCATCCTTCTCTCAAGTCTGAACATGAGCCAATAAGGCCAACCATAGCACCCTTTAACAATTCCTTTGCTCCAATTACCACTTATGTTCTTTTCCCGTAGCCGAGTGATCCAGAAATATGCTAACAACCTGAAAACCACGCAAGTGGTTAACCATGCAACCCAATCATAGGCGGTGGGACTCTCCCACTTAGCTTGAAGCCACTATTACACAACTCTGGAGTTCACCAGGATTCTTAATCTCTTATTGACATAACCTTGCGCAATCAACCACCAAAATTCTCGATATCTTACTGTAGAAACCCCCTTTTTATACTCTGAATCATTAACAACATTCGCACGACCGATCCCTTCACTGTATAACCAATAGAATTCTTCGCAGAAGCATCGCCAACCACGTGACCGCTAACCTGCTCACAAGAATAACTCACCTGTAGAAATCACTCCCCGGCATCTCCCAACGCTGCTGCACGGGGCACAATCACCACGACATCAATAACTCATCCTGAGTCTGAGCTCACTCTCCAGGTGCACAATTTCATTCACCCCTCGTGGACATCAATTAAATGTGCGGCAATATTCTTCCAATTCAAAGGTATGTTGTATCCTTCTTCATTCAAGAAGCTCCTTCCCGTTATATCAAATCTCCCGCCGCATAATAGCTCATACTTCTAATTAAATTCGTAGGCCCCAAATCACCAATATTCTCAGGTCACTCCAAACTCTCCTTAAGGTACGTGGTCATCCCAATGCAAAGCCCATATGCAACTCTGCCACTCTCCCACATTGGCGGAACTCATCCCCTTAATCGACTACTCGGCCCTTGGCCGCTTATACTCGGACTCCTAGAAATTTTAGCCACCGCCCGACACTTCCCACGTATCTTTCCTCATCCTTTGCTGCTCAGCCGCTACCTTAAATAGAGTCTATCTTCATGGCACTTGAACCCACAATTGTTGCTGACTTTAAACCTTTCCGAAGGTCATCTTCCTCGAGTAGCACGCGTCCTCACCATCCGTGAGAGAATAGAAGGCAGAAGTTTAGGATTGTGATGTCAAAAATCTCGCACGACAGGGAATCAAATAAAGTGAAATTTTCCTAACGGTTACATAGCCTCTCGTAGATAAGTACAGACGTCTCCGTACCGATCAGCGAGACTCTAATAAACCGGCCTGTGTTCCGTGACTCCTATGAACCTAGAGCTCTGGTACCAACTTGTCACGACCCCAGTTCACCCTCCATGAACATGTCGTGATGGCACCTAGTTCCTACAACTAGGTAAGCCTAACAGTGCGGACTAACAAATTAACATTTGCGAAATAATTAATTAAAACTGAACATACGGAAATAACAACTGTATATGAGGCCACTCGGCCTAAACAACTCAAAAATATGCAGAAGTCTACAACTAAATCCCAAAACCCGGAAACTCACGGGAAACACAGGCTAATAGAATGTAGTGATCTGCTCTACACCAGAATGTCTAATAACATGAAAGGAAAGAAAGGAACTATCTGCTAAAGCCGGAATAAAGTAGAGACTCCTGATCTGCGGACGTAGCAGATATACCTCAAGTCTCAGCTAGAACTCTCCACCACGAGGATGATACACCTGGGAGGAAGTACCTGGATCTGCACATGAAAAACATGTGCAGGAAGGGCATGAGTACACCACAGCGGTACTCAGTAAGTGCCAAGCCTAACCTCGGTTGGGTAGTGACGAGGAAGGTCAGGGCCCTACTGAGATAACATAATAAATAATGAGATAACAGAAACAGTTTAAATAAAGTCTACAACGAGAATTCTAAACCAGGTAAATAAGGAAGAACAGTAATAGAAAGCAAGATACAATACAAGGAAAACTGCCCTCAACAAGGAGTAATAGCCGGGATCTCTTGGTATCCCGAGGATCTCTTGGTATCCTCATCATATACACTAGGGATCTCTTGGTATCCCAAGGATCTCTTGGTATCCTCATCATACACACTAGGGATCTCTTGGTATCCCGAGGATCTTTTGGTATCCTCATCATATACACTAGGGATCTCTTGGTATCCCGAGGATCTCTTGGTATCCTCATCATATACACTAGGGATCTCTTGGTATCCCGAGGATCTCTTGGTATCCTCATCATATACACTAGGGATCTCTTGGTATCCTCATCATATACACTAGGGATCTCTCGGTATCCCGAGGATCTCTTGGTATCCTCAATAAGTAAGCCGGGGATCTCTTGGTATCCCAGTATATATATAGAAACACATGTGCCAGGGATCTCTTGGTATACCGCACCCTCAGTCCAGAATATCTTAAGTACAGGGGGATCTCCCGGGAAGCCATCCCGTAGTCCCAAATTATACACACAACAACAAGCAACTCATAATCTCAGAATAATGCTAAAAGATCAGGACAAGAAATAGTAAATTCTAGCCTAACATGCTCCACAGAGTACAAATAGCACAGCTAAACAATTAGCAAGTAAGCCAGATAAACATGAGTCTTTAAGCTAGCACAGGTATAAACTTACAGTTTAAAATGAACAAGTAAACATGAAATCTCAATTTAAATACTTCAAGTAGAAACGGGTTTACAACAATTAGCTCAAGTACGCGCTCGTCACCTCACGTACGAGGCATTCAAATATTCAAAGATCATGTCCTAAAGGGAAAAGTCCCCCACACAAGGTTAGACAAGCCACTTACCTCGAACCGGCTCAATATCAACTAGAAACCACGCTCTTGCCACGAGTATCCGACTCCAAATGGCTTAAATCTATTCAATCCAATTACACATCGTAAATAACATCGCAAACACCTGGTTTTGCTAATAAATTCAAAGCTACGGCGTAAAATTAGGTGAAATGACCAAAATGCCCTTCAGGCCAACATCTCAGAATCGAATAATTTTCACATTTTTAGAACCCTCATACTCTCACGAGTCTAACCATATAAAAATCTCCCAAATCGGAGGTCAAATGCCCACTCAAAACTCAATAGTTTAGGCAATAAAGTTTTACCCCCAAATTATCCAATTTTTTTATCCTAAATTCGAATTTCAATGATGTATTTAACTATATAATGATGAAATATAACAAAACGGGACCAAAGAAACATTAACCAATGATCTTCTCTTTGAAACCCACTCAAAATCGCCTAAAACCGAGCTCTCAATTGATTTCTCCAACCTTTATGAAATTTAAAACCCTCGAAATTTTCTATATCTGTACAGTGAATGCCGCTTCTGCGGTCTAGGGGACCGCGTTCTGCGGTCCCGCCTAACTGCGAAACACTGACCGCTTCTGCGGCTTCTTTTAAAAGGCTAGACCTCCGCTTCTGCGGATAAATAACCGCTTCTGCGGTTCCTGAGGGGGGGGACCAAACTCGCTTCTGCGATGAGCGAGCCGCTTCTGCGGCTCCGCTTCTGCGGTTCCCAAGCCGCAGAAGCAAAAATACCAGAAGGAACAAAATACCAGCTGCTGCAAACTTAGAAATTTTCCTCCGTTAACCATCCGGAATCATCCCGAGGCCCCCGGGACCTCAACGAAAAGCACCAATACCACCTAATACCTTATTCAAACTTGTACCAATCTTGAAAACACCTAAAACAACGCCGGAAACCCCAATTAATCAAAGATTCAAGCCTAATAACTTCAAATTCCTTCCAAATACGATTTCGATCAAAAACCTAACCAAAACACATCCAAATGACCTGAAATTTTGCACACACATCCCAAATGACATGACGGAGCTACTGCAACTTCCGGAATTCTAATCCGACCCTCGGATCAAAAACTCACTATCGGACCGAAAACTTCAAAAATTCAAACTTCGGCATTTCAAGTCTAAATGAGCTATGGACTTCCAAAATACATTCCGAACACGCTCCCAACTCCGAAATCACCTAACGGAGCTAACGGAACCATCGAATTTCCATTCCGAGGTCGTCTTCACACTGTTCCGACTTCGGACCATTTTTCAACACTTAAGCTCTCATTTAGGGACTAAGTGTCCCAAAACACTCCGAATCCTAACACCGAACATCCCGGCAAACCAAAATAGCAGAAATGAACTTAGGGGAAGCAGTTAAGGGGGGATCGGGACGTAAATTTCAAAAACGACCGGTCGGGTCGTTACAAAAATTCGACACCGGGCCCACATGGTCCAAACACGAGGCTCGAACCAAAACCCAATCACCCATAACCCCACGAGTTCAATATGCAATTGTTTTAAGATTCGACCCCAAATTGAGGTTGAATCACCCAAAATTCTCAAAACCCTAGCTCTACCCAAAACCCTTAATTTCTACTTTGATTTCATGATTTAGGTCTAGGAATTCAGTAATTAATGAAGAGGAGTGAAGGAATTAGGTGGGAAATTACTTACCCAAAGACTTTGGTGAAGAAGAGCTCCAAAAATCGCCCCTAGAGCTTGAAGAAGACAAGTTTTATGAAAGAATGGGAATAATCCCGTAATGGTTCTGTTTTGAACTTTAAAAATCACTGGGCGAAAATGCCCTTCGCGTTCGCGGGAAAGGGGCCGCGTTCGCGAAGGGTAAGCTGGGTAGGCATCGCGATCGCGTGGGAAGGAACGCGAACACGTAGAAGGCTAGAGGCTGGGGTCCTGGGTTTACTCTACGCGAACGCGTAGGTACATACGCGAACGCGATGAAGGGTGTGCTAATACTATGCGAACGCGAGGACGAGTTCGCGAACGCAGTGAAGGAATTACTGGGGGTCCTGAAATTGGCCTACGCGATCGCAATGATGGGGACGCGAACGCGAAGGAGACCAACCTGAAGCTATGCGAACGCGGGGGAACTAATGCAAACGCGATGAAGAAAACCCCCGTGTAAAAATTGCAGAAAATCTGATATCATCCTATGTCCAAAACCACCCCGAACACCTCCGAAAACGCTCCCGAGCCCTCGGGGCTCCTAACCAAACCCACACACTAACTCAACAACCTCATACGAACTTAACCGAGCGATCAAATCGCCATAACAACATCAAAATCAATGAATCAAACCCCAAAATCATCATTTTTCATTCTAACTTCATTAACTTCAAATTTTAGATATTTAGGTCCGAAACACGTCAAACGACGTCCGATTTCGATCAAACTTTACAGAAAGCGCTTAACACATATTTAAGACTTGTTCCGGGCGTCGGAACCAAAATACGAGCCCGATACCACAGTCTTTTAATCAATTTTCATTTCCATCTTCCTTAATAATTTCAGAAAAATAATTTCACAGAAAAATTCTTTTCTCGGGCTCTAGACCTCAGAATTCGACTCCGGGCATATGCCCGAGTCCCATATTTTTCTACGGACCCTCCGGGACCGTCAAATCACGGGTCCGGGTCCGTTTACCAAAAATATTGACCGAAGTCAACTTTAATCATTTTAAAGCCACATTTTAAAATTTTTCACAGAATTTAACATATAATCTTTCTGGCTACGTGTTCGGACTGCGTACGCAAATCGAGGCAACTAAAGGGGAGGTTTTCAAGGCCTCGAAAGCACGAAAAAAGAGAGAAATCCGGTGATGAGCCTTTGGGTCGTCACAGTTTGGTTTTCCTTTTTTGTCTTTTCACGGTGACAGAAATCGAACTATGAATAAAAACTAAACTTTTATTTACACAGTATAGCCGTACGTCAATATAATAGCCAATAAATATATCTTTTTATATATTAATATTATACTATCTATATCTATCTATCTATATTATTATAAAAGCACGAATAATTTATGCTAAATGTTAAGCGACGAAAATATCCCTAAAATATTGATAGACTTTTATAACCTTAAATATTTGTATAATTTAAGGACATAATTGTAAATCACCCAAGGGTGAAATTCTTTTCCATTTAAGCTACACATACACCGAGCCTACCATTAATTCTTCCAAGAAATAACTGCAATGGAATTGAATCTTCTCTTCAAACGGGTGATTCCTTTTGGGATTCTACCACAAATAATCTTAATGTTTAAAGGAAGTCAATAATTTTATACAAAGGCTCCATATGAAATTGATACTAGACGGAGATTTCTATTTGGAGTTAAAACATGTGTTTCAAGAATTAAAATGTAGAAATTTCTCATTAAAAAGTGATTTTTATAATTACTTATGAAAACAATATCAAGAATTGGTCGTCACTCCACCGATACTTCCTCATGTTTTATGCACAAATATTTTACCGCACAATGACGACAATTTTTTTAGCACTTCTCTTTGAAATTGTTCTTGCAAAAAGGAAATGTTTGGCACCTAATTATTAATTTGTTTTCTTTCCTTTTGGGTTCTGTTTTTCTTACTCCTCATTATTACTTGACGGTGGAATTTTTTTTAAATCTTTTAATGATGTAGAAACTTAGACTTTCATTAAGTTTATTATTTTAGACATAATAGTATAACAAGGCCACAATAAATAATTAGTACTCTATGTTTTTAAGCATCATCAATCTTCTTTTGATAGAATACTACAAACACCAAGGTAAAGAGTATCTTATCTAATACTCCAATTTTTTCTTTCTAATGAAAGTTAATATTAGAATACCGGGTATAATCATGAATCAATTGAATTCTATTTATCTTTTCTTTTGTTGTTTCTAACCTTTATAATGAATTTTGGCGAGGAAATGAATTCATGTGTGTTTACAAAATTATGAGTTCATCACTATAACTTTTTAGTTAGAAAAATATTAAGGACTTCTATATCCTACAAAAAATTGAAGTAATCCATACAAATATTCATAACAAGAGGACACAAGTGTCATGAGGAGGAAGTGTTATATTAGATGAGAGACTTATCTAACAAAGATGAATTTGAACTGGGGAAGGAACTAAACGCGCCCGAATATCAAGAGAACATGTCCAAGAGTTGATGGAAGATTTAGGCGTAATGTATGTCTATTTATCCATATCTATATNGACGCTCTTCCGATCTTTATATTTATTTATATTCATATATTATTATAAATGCACGAATGTTTCATACTAAATGTTGAACGACTAAAATATTTCTGAAATATTGACCACCTTTTATACCTTTTACTATTTATATATTAGTTTTGGCCACAACTTATAAGGGAATGACACAACTGTAAATAGATTTTATACCCTTTTTAGGTTTTTTCAATTGATTTTAGGCCCTTTTTTAAGTTTCAGACATTAATAAATTTTTATTTTTATAAACAAGATAACTATATTAATAATTATAAGCTTACATAACTGCATATCAAAGGAAGGATCAAAGGATCATATTGCAATGCACAATTAAGACTAGATAACATGGAAGACATTAAAAGTCATTGACATCAAATTTAAATTATTTTTAACAGAGATAATTTCATGTTGAATAAAATCGTAAGTCATAAGGAGTGTCCAATATTTTGAACTTTGAGCTAACTAGCTAGATATTGAATTCCTTAAAGTGAAGCTCCACATACTAAGTCCACATAATATCGTTAAATAATGATGAATTATTTATCCACTCAATTATTCAAATTAATTAACACAACCCATAAGTTTAACGAAAATGTCCTACTCTATTAATCTACCTCAAGTGCATGATCAACCGTTGATCTATAATAGTTGTTCAAGACTTTAAAAGTTTTTCAATTATATATTTCTTTCCATTATGAAACTCTTGCAAAGTTTGAACAAGATGTCTACTACCGTATTTGCTTTTTTATAAAAAGAACATAATTTTAGATTGATAGTTGACAACAAGCAAACAGATATATACTAAAGGTGTTGGAGTTACGACTTTTCTATGTGCGAAGGTCAAGCCCGGCCAATATAGCATTTTTAATATCATAAATTAAATGCCATTAATTCTTTCGCAATAAGTTTATTCACATATCTTATGTTAACTATTAGGTGCGTCTATTGTTATACGTGCGAGGCACGTACATAGAAACTAGTACTATATTAAAAGCACGAAGGCCCTTAGCGAAATATCGTTCGCCTTTTTTACCCTTTAAAAATAGATTTCACATTGGATAAAATTGTGATTTAAGTTACTTTCCTAATATTTAGTACTTTAAAAATCACTAAATTTTTAGTTATTAAATTATTCCTTATTTGCACTGTGTATAAAATCCTAATATGTAGGATTTAACAAGAATACTATAATAAGAAAAAGAAAACATGTAAAAGATTCTCCAACAAAATAAACAATCCGATTACGAAGCTTATTGTCTTCCGTGAAAATTTTAGTTCCCGACAACGATGGTGTTTTGAAATCAAAGTACAAATTATTTGACTTTTAATTTATAGACTTTTTTTTAGCATTGAATAATAGTATAAATAAAAATAGATACATAATTGACAATACACTTCCATATATACTTGAACTCCCTTCATATTCAAATAATATTTATTATTCATTGATTATTAGTGTAATATTTAAAAATTACACTCAATATTAGAATAATAATTAAGTATTTTTTCTTTATCAATTTTTGTATAATATTTCGTAAATTACGCCAATAATTAGATAAAAATAACTAAGAAATGTGGGGTTATTTAATTTCGTGTTTGGATAGATTTTTTTTTTGGTATAAAAACTTGCGAGAATAGTTATACCACAATCTTAATTAGCTGCTATTTTTATTCTACATTCAATGTGAGATAATAATTTGGGGATTAGCTATCCCAGGATAAATGATCAAATATCAAAATATCCTTCTCCAAAGCGCTGATTCCAAAATCTTTTAAGAAGACTAAGGTTAAAGTTAAAAATAAAATTCTATCCAAGTTTATATATGAAAAATCAAGCACATTTTGTATATTATACTCCATACATTCTATTGTTCATTCAATAAATCAAATATTTATTAATCGAAAGTATATCTAATAAATATTTTTGTTATTACTTGATTTCCGTATTATAACTTTTGCATTATAATCCCGCTGCAATTTTAATTAAAAGACCCCTTAGGCTACATAAAGGAGAAGATTGACGCTAAAAAAAAAAAATTAGACAATAGAGAAAATTTAATTACATTATAACACTTAAAGTCAAATTGGTAAAAATGCCAACTTGAAATAATAAGGATAAGACAACAGAAGATAATATTTTTGTATTATAAATGAATTTATTAATTTTTTTTTATCCTGCAAATGACAACTCTGTGTATTTTTTTTTTTTATATATCTGTAAGTTATCTTTTTGTAAAATATTAACTCAATATTAATCGTTTTTAGATTTTACACTGTAGTTATCAATTTTCCTTGAGCTATAGGGATAACCTCTTCATTCCAAACCTCTAAAGAGATTAAAAAAAAATTAATTTTCATTAGGTTTTATTTGACAAATATTTAAAGAATCTTGATAACAATATTTATGCATTTTTTGCTTGTTTTTAATATTAGATCCCATAAATAATAACAACTTTCATAAGATATTTCCAAAGAGGTCTTTAAAAATAAGAATAGAACATTTACGGATTTTTATAAAGAAATATCTTTTTCTTTCTTGTGTTGAGCTAAATGATCAACATTCATCATTCAAGAAATTATTTTTTGTTTTATAGCCAAAGATATTATTTAAATATTATTTATGCGATTTTTTAAATATTATATATTCATTGATATGGAGTACACGCGTAAAACGCGTACCCTAAAACTAGTAGCTTATAAAAGAATAAAATGAGTTTTTTCTCTTAGATTTTGTCTTTGTTTCATTCCCAATCAATTAAAATAATATACAAAATAAGAATTTTTTTGGTTGGTCAAGGTGTTAAAGATTTGGCATATTATATGAGAACACGTACTAAGTGTTGGACTGTAAAGCGTTGGGCTTCAAAGACTTTAACCATTGGGCTTTAAAGTCTAAGAGTGTGAATTGGAAATGGTGGGAAATAAAATGGAGGGAAATGAAAATTTGAATGAAGTGAGCTTTTGTCTTGAACTTTGTCCCTCATTGGTGAGGGACAACTACATTTGTGTGTATATATATATAATCACTTCTTAAAGCTCTTAAAAGGAGTTGAAGAGAATGAACCC
>NW_017675051.1:70772-77354 GCF_001879085.1 Nicotiana attenuata
TTTTAGAAATAAATGTGTGAGAAAAAAGAAGAAAAAAGTTGGTAAGATCAATATCACTGAATGATTTGCCCAACATTAAAGATCTAAAAGTGGGATGCATGCGATCCTTCTTACTCTTTAAAAATTAAAATTTATGGTGAGTAAAAATTATAATCACGGTTAAATATTCAAGCACAGGGAGAACTAATATTAAATGTACTCTAAATGAACAGAAAATAAATTATATTTTATGTTAATAACCAAATAACAAATTTTTTTTAATTAATTGTTTTTAGCATAAGAATCCAATTAAATTATTCTTTTAAAATTCATCCATACGAGTAAATCCAAATAATGTCACAAATATATCAAATCAGAGCAATAGTGCTAAATAATATAAGGAAAGCAAAAGTGATAATATGGGATGAAGGCGATTTTTGGTGCTAAGCGTTCAAACGATTGAAACAAATCGCCGGAGTTTTAGAATATATGGATATCGATAAATCGTTTGGTGGAAAGTAATAGTTATGGAAGGTTGATTTATTGTCAAAGTATGATAGTAGTTCCAAAATTGACCAAAGCAGAACATATAAAAGCTAAGGCTTGCCAAAAATTATACTTATGGTCTCAAATGAAAAATATTGTCAAATGACAAGAGAAATATTAAAAGTAAAAACATTATCCAACATTCAAGATGACTTCGCTCCTTCGTGTAGGAAACGAAGCAGAGCATCCAATAAAAAGATGAGTTTGATTCTTCCTATAGAACACTTGTTATTCAAACCTCTAATGGTAACTAGTAGTGATTTAATAAGGGAAATATTTGTAATCATTAGACTAAATGTAATTTGTGACAAATTACAGCCAATAGAAATAAAAGAGGATTTAGAATCTAGATAGCATGATAATGCAATATGTTGATCAAAACTAAATTGATTGGGTTGATTGCGAAGAGTTTTATTGATAGAAAATAAAAATATTATTTGAACTCAACAGGAAGATGTATACACAACAATAACTACCAAAGAAGAATTACCACTAAAATATTTTAATACAATGCCATATATCTTAACTGTACCATGTTTGATGTCAAGTTCATTATTTCTTAGGTATGTTAGTGTCACCATATTATATAGACAAGTGTTGAAAACTTAGATTCTGCCTGAATAACTTATCGTAATAGTCATATATGGTATATAGGAAGTCTTTTGGCAATAACGTCATTAACATTGCAGAATTTAATGGAATTGGTTCAATAGTTGCGTCTAATATGTGATTTATGGCGTCGAATTCAACTTTCTCTGTCCGGAACGGTTTAAAGATATATTTTTAATTTTGTGTTGAAAATAAATTTTCAGTTTGTTATGTTTTCTGTAGGTTATATTAATAAATAAAAGCGAAGACAAAGCATCCTAAAATATTGGATTATTTTACCAATTATATTTTCTTTACACGAATAATTATATGTTGCCACTGTTTTCAAGAGAGATTCAACTACTGCTGGAGTGACCAGACAAGGAAGTGTCTGATTATTGGCACTAGTAGCAAAAATTTAGAAGGAAACATATACAAAAAAGGCACTGTCTAGAAAGAAGTGTTCGGTAAGATACCATCACATTAGATACCTTTAAACTACAATACATAATTATCTACTTAACATGACTAAAATTGATCATTTATGTAAGTTCTGATGATATTTTTTCATTTTGAATTCACTTATTATGCTAATGTAACAATATTTTTCAGCATTTAGATGATTGTTGTAATATTATATATAAAATTTCTCTCATTAATTAAATTATATTGTTCCTTCATATAAATAAATATTTAAACCATAATGTGCCATTATTAACGTGCAACGCATGTTTATAGATAGTAGTCTTAGGGTACGCGCTTTGCGCGTGTGTCTATATCATTGAATATATAATTTAAAAAATTAATATAAATATTATTAACTAAGAGTTTGACTTATGAAATTAAAATTAAAGAAAAATGCAATTTCTTGAAAATGATGACCGGTGATCCCATTTTATTAGCTCAATAAAGGAAGGAATCTTGCCAATAGAAATCCTCATATACCTTATTGTGATTTCTATGGATTTATATGGGAATATCTTACGAAAATTAATGTCATTTCTATAGCCTAATACTGAAAACAAACAAATAACATAAAATACTTTTATTAACGAAGATAACTAAAATAATTTGAAAAATTGAATCTTTTGGTCTTTAGAAATGATGAGGTTGGTTTTGTTGCTCATAAAAAAAACTAATAAGTGACAATATAAAATCTAAAAATAACTGATGTTGAGTTACTATTTTACAACTATTAACTTAATACATAGAAATTGTAAAGGTTGTCATTTTTGGAATAATAATAATAATAATAATAATAATAATAATAATAATAATAATAATAATAATAATAATAATAATAATAATAATAATAATAATAATAATAATTTATGACAACTTATTTAGAATATATTTTATCTTCCATTTTTTCATCCTTATTATTTTAAGTTTGTATTTTTACTAATTTGATTCATAATTCTAATTTTAACTAATTTTGTTCATTTTTTTCCATCGCTAATACTCTTTTTATGGATATAAATTTATGTATCCTAAGATTTTTGTTAACTTGAAAACTAATTTACTTATATGATGAATTAAAAAAATAATTAAATTGAATTCTTTCGATAATTAGTAATTCAAAGGCTTAATTATTTATTTTTAACATTGTTTTTTATTCATTCAAGTTCTTCATATATTAACTCACTCAAAGTTTTAAAAAATTAATTTAGTATTGCACTTTAAATTTATGAGTTGATAGATCTTTTATATTAGTAAATATCTTTTTAGCAATTTATTTTATTATTGATCAGTGTACTTTTCAAAGATTATACAAAGACAATATCTAGAAAGCTAGAATTTAATTGTAATAGAATTTCAAAAGTAGGTATAACGTTTATTCTTATTGAATAACATGAGAAATTAGAAAATAATATCCACTAAAATTCATTTACTTCTCTAGTGTTATACCGTTAATTTTGATTAGGTTTTCATGCTTAGTCATAATGAAACATACATAAAATAATGTTCTAAAATATTATCTATAATTACAAATTTGCTTAAACCCTTTTTTTGCACTAATTGTAATTAAAAAATATTAATTGTTTGAGCTCTTTTTTCTTACCTTGGTAAAAATAAATATAGAGAGAGAAAAGATTATTGAAAGTACTTTGAATACTTTTATACTAAAATTAGGACATAAAAATGATACTTTCATTGGCCAACAACAATCCACTACCTATTCTAAGCCGTAAATTTTCTTTTTCTAAAAAAAAGGAAATGTTTTGTTCAGTTTTTTTCATGCTTATAGCATACAAGTAATATTTAGTATATAAAATTTAGTACGTTAGGCCTCGTCACATAGAAGTTCAAACAAGGAATATTTAGTATATAAAATTTTAGTTGATTTGGAACTCCTAAATATTAGGGAATAGTGCACAAAATTAAGTTGATTTAGAATTCTTAAATATTAGCAAAATAATTAAATTACTATTTTGTCTAATGTGAAATCTAATCTTAAAGGGTAAAAAAGACGAACAACATTTCGCTAAGGGCCTTCGTGCTTTTAATATAGTATATAGATATAGATATAGACTAGTCTAATAAATATATCAATATACATTTTCATATATTTAGATAGAGACTGTAACTATTTTTGGTTGATCGACAAAATGTGTTAAAAGAGTATCACGATATCACCAGACGGTAAGATTTGGCCTTTGATGAATACCCTGCATTGTTTTCTTTCTTTTTGAGTTTTTTTTTAAAATTTTATTTATTAGTAGTACTTGATTTCAATGCGAAAATTGTGAAATTTAGAAAAACAAGATAAATATTCCGTTGGAAAGAATACTTTTGACTAGGGGTGTGCATTCGATTTATCGATTCGATTTTGACCCTTATCGATAATTACTTATCGATTATCGATTTGTACATATGCTTATCGTTATCGTTTCAATAAGGTTTCGATTTTTTCGATTTCGATTTATCGATTTTGGGGGCTTATTGATAATAGGTGAATTTGACTATAATCACACCTTAAATAATCACCTTCTTGTGTAGTTTTAATGCTAAAAGTGATAACAAAATGCTCTTATTAGTGCTTTTCATGATTTGCAGGTGATATGTGTACAAGGAATGCTAAGGAGCAGTTTTGGAGTCAAAAATTGGAGAAAAGAGGCCAAATGTGTAAATTCCCAATGAAGTCACGCCCTGCCAGCCCTTAGAATTCAGAGAACTGGTTTGGCCGCGGTTCTACCGCGACCGCGGCAGAACCGCGGTGGAAAGCAGCTGCAGAACTTCAGTGATCCCGCGAGGGTGATTGGCCGCGGTTCTACCGCGACCGCGGCAGGCGCAGAAAGTTCAGGGGTCAAAGTGTCAAATACAGGATTTTTAGACTTAAACCCTATTTAAAACATTAGACTTCGCCCAAGAGAGGCATGTATGAATTTTTAAGGTTTCTTAGCAAGGAAAACCATTGTGAGAGAATACTCTAAACATCTTTCTTCTTTTCTTTTGATTTTTATGATGAATTCAATCTTAGTTTATTTTCCCATAGCCATGAGTAGCTAAATTCCTTGTCTAAGGTTTTGATGGAACCTATTGGGTGATGAACTTCTTGTTTATGTGAATACAAATTGCTAGTTTAATCTCTATTTGTTCAACTTCGTGTTCGTTGTAGTTAATTAACAGGATCCTCAATTAGCTGTGCCTATTTAGTGTGCATAACTTGGAAAAGAGTGCATATTTAGGGTATTGTTGAACAACACCACTCCTAGATTATTAGAGGGATCTATAATTGCGGGTTTAAAGGCGGGATTAGGGATAACGAAGCCTTGGGTGTAATCTAAAGTGAATCGTGCTAAATAAAGTAAGCTAGTGTATCTCGGGAGAGTGCAATAGTAAATTACTGTGATTACTCGGGAGAGATTTGCTGTAAGATTAGCGTTCATGATTGATAGAGAGGTGTTGGTAAATTTGTATGAACATAAACAGAAGGGATTCCATCAATAGGGAAAATCATTGCCTTAGCTTTTCCTCATAATTGTTTACAACCTTATTAGTTTAGTTTACAGCTATTTAGTTACTTGCAAGCTAGTTGTTAAAGAACACTCGACTGAGATTTGAATATTTGGGAAGTTGGTTCTGAAGAATTAGTGGGTCTGAAGATAGTGGTTGATAGGTTAACTCTCTGTGGATTCGACCCTGGGCGTAATACTCGGGTTATATTTGCAACGTCCGCAGAGTCCTTTTTATAAGGCATAGTTGGGCGTGATCAAATTTTGGCGCCGTTGCCGGGGAGTTAACGGAATTATCAATTACCATTGATAGAAATACAAAAATTCTTAGTGTGGTCAGTTTTCTTTATACCCAACTTGTGAATATTTGTGTAATTAATTTTTCTTACCTTGGTCTATTTTTATTGTTATTCGTGTTTTTTTTCTTAGTTTTGAAAAATGGCATCATATAATGAAAATTGGTCGGATGGTAGTTGTTCATACTTTGATGACCCTTGTCCTTATTGTGGAGGACCACACTCGTGGCAAAATTGTTTAAATTTTCCCAGGGGTGGATTGTGCGCACAATCTCAAACCCATGAGTGGAGTATTTGTGATAAGTGTGGTTTTCAAAATGGTCATTGGGATGTTTGTGCTTATTTGTCCTTCCCTTCCCCAAGCCCCCACTATGATGATTCTACTTTTTGTGATGAAAATTATAGGGCCATGGGAGTTGAAGAAGTTGAGCATGGCCGAAATGGAGAGTTCAAGCTCATGTTGGAATGTTTACTTGAAGGAGGAAACAAAGAACAAAGTGCCTTGGAGGAGCTTTTGGAAAATAGTCTCCGAAATGACTTGGCACTTGAAAGGTGTCACTCACAAATGGGAGAAATGCTTGAAGCTTTAGAGGTCCAAAAAGCCTCGAAAGTTAATGAGAGCCAAGAACTTTCCTTAGATGTGGAAGCCGAAAATATTTCCTTGGCACTTGATCAAAACCAAGAAGAATCCAATTTATAGGAAGAAAGTGAGCGTTACTTTGAGGATTCAAGAATTGAACATCCGCCAACCGACTCCATGAGTGTTAATGGTGCCGAGAAAAAAATAGGATTAGAGTCAACCGGTGTAAATAAAAATTTGGTTGAGATTGACTCTAACCCGAGGGAAAAAGAGGATGTCAAAATCCGAGAAAAATTGCAAAATGAAGGTTTGAAGTCGCATTTCAAGCATTTTTCAACATTGGACTTGTGTGGTGATATGGGAATTGATCTACACGACTCAATGAGGGATTGCAAGGAGGAAAGGCAACAACCATTCATCTTACAATTTGAGGGAACAAGGAGGCAAAATGACATTCCTCACATGAAAGCCAAGAAGTGCAAAATGAAGTACTTAAAGCTTGGCTCGATCATTAACGTACCACCCCCGATCGCTCGAGGTCACAAGCTTGATTCCAAGCTAGGTGCCCAGTTCATATCATCCAAAGTGCGAGAAAAAGTGTGTCAAATTTTTTTTTTCTCTAGGAGTCATGGTAAAA
>NW_017675052.1:0-3043 GCF_001879085.1 Nicotiana attenuata
ATGAAAACTCCCGTACTTCTTCTTCCCTAAAACACACTCTAGTCATCTAATTAAGCGATTAGGGTAGATTTTGTGAAAATTGCTGATGGAGATCCTTAATTTCTTCTAATTGCTCTTCTCAAAAGTCAAAACCTTTCTTATTTGGGTTTGGTGGCCTTCAATTTCAATTGGGAAGTTCGTTTGCTTGGGGTTACAACTGCTAAAAACTTGTAAGTTTTCTATGAAATTTTGCTTTCCGTTTAATAACTTTACAATTTTTGCTATCTGTTTGAAAGAAACTATTGAATATATCATAATTGTCCTATTTTGTTGCTTAGTTTCTGTAGCAAATTTCGTGAGGGGACTAGACCGTAGTAGTTATTATAGATTCTAGAGTGCAGGTTTTATTATAGATTCTTTATTTTGCTTAAACCCAATTGCAGTTTAGAAATCCTATTTACTGCACTCTTCAATTCACCTCCAATTTCTGCGCCATCAGCAACCATCGCAATGTGCTCCTCTTTTTGTCCCCGGGTATCCACTCACATAAATTGTAAACCTTTCTCCTTTTCCCCAGCTAGTAAACCCTCTCGCTTCTTTGTTTCGTTTAAGGCTTTTTCTTCTCAAACTTCTGCTTCTACTCCCAGAAGTACATTCTTCTTTCTTTTGTTTTTTGTCCAATTTTTATAACATGTATCGAGCTTCTGTTTCTCTAGTTTGAAATTGTTTACCATTCTCTGAAGATTAATCCATAAGTAGCGTTGGAGTTCAAGAAATTTATTATAAAATTCCTATTTGCTTTTTTGGAATAAGACATTATACCCTTTTGTTTATCTCCTTCACTAAGTGTCCAGAAAAGTAGATTATCTAAGACACAACTGGAATTTAACTAAGCCACTACATGGCTCTGGATTGCTCTCTTATTGCACTGGAATTTAAGTTGTATATTAATCACCGATACTCAAATTACACGAATTTGGGTGTGCAAACTATACTGGGTGGCTACTTTTGGCTGTACTGTGATTATGTAGCAATCTAGTAGATGTAGAAACGGATTGAGGAAGCTTTTTTCTTCTTTTGTATGCGTTTGGTGGTTCTGGAGTGGGGATGAATCAATTTTAGTTTTTGGTCTATTTTATTAAGCATACAATACATTCCCGCCATCTTTTTGTCGTTAGAAAAATTGAAATTCTTTTAGACTTCTGGATATATAAAGCTCTGATAAGTAAAAGTTGAACGGGAAGATGTTGAAGTACTTGGTGTTTAACAGGATGGGCTTTTTAAGTTGATTTGACAGGGCTGCTTAGAATTGAGTCTATTTTACAAAAGCATTAAAATATCGGGGCATATCTCTTGAGCCTAGCACCTCTAGGCAAGAAGAAAGTATTCTGGCAGCATGGCACCATGTTAAAACTGAAATAGGATGAACTTATTGCTTATATCAGGATTTTGTCATTGTCAACAACCTGAATTTCCTCTTATAAGCTGTCGTTTTGCATTGAGTTATCTATTTCATATGCTATTTTTCAACTGGCAGAAAGTTTAGGTGTTGCATCTTGTGTGATTGGTGTTTTAGTTTGTGTGCAGCTGATGATACTCCAGCAAGCATTGGATTTCTAGGTCTTGGAATTATGGGCTCCGCTATGGCGCAAAATCTCATAAAAGCTATGTTGCTCGGACTCTCCAAAAGTGTTGCCGCACCCGTGTCGGATCCTCCAAAAATGCACTAAATACGGAGGATCTGACACACACCCAACAATATTTTTGAAGAGTCTGAGCAACATAGCATAAAAGCAGAGTATGTTCCAATTATTCCTTGATAGACTAATTTAATGGATTTCAATGTGCTTTCATTTTGTGAACTTCATGAATCACTGGAAAACGTTTATTTTTATCTTCATACTCATCATCGTTGTTCTTCCTTAACCAGCAGAATTATGATTATCCTAAACTGGTGATCTTTCAGAAGCATGTGTTAATATGTGCATCTTTCTATATACTTGACCAGTCTAGTCAGCATCTTGATAGTAGTGCGTTGTTTTTCCAGATGGATGTTGCTTGTGGAAAATATGGAGCTGCAAAAGGAATGGGTCCAGGAAAACTACAAGAAATAACATTGTTATCTTTGTGTCATTTTCTTTTTAGTTTCCCATCCGGTATCCGGTACCCGCATTGGAGCCCAACTATATCCGAATTCGCGCCATGTAGGCTCCCAGGCAATCCGGTGGTGGGGGGGTGGGGGGGAGAGCACTCCTTACTAAGGATTTTTCCATACTCATGGCTCGAACCCGAGATCTCTGGTTATACAAAAAAAAAAGGTGTTATAGAGAGGTTTGAAAAGTACTATTGTATTAGGTGAAAATCATGTAATTGTGTACTTAGAAAAGGACTAGTGTTAAGAGGTTGATATTTAACTTCAAGAAGGTATAAATTGTATAGCACTAATACAAATTTAACGTTGTTTAGTGCATTCAAATACCCATTATAGACATAAAATTTCAATGTTATGTCTAGTGTAGTGCTGTTACTCAAAAGGGCCCAGGTGTGAATCCATCTATGAAACGCCATAGATGGGTCGATCTATGGTAGCTGCATCAGGCTACCCCGTGCTCAGTAAATAGTTTTGCTTTTGTCATAGGAGAATGTTAAAGCCTAATTGTATATATTTCTGTACCCTAATATTCGAGAATGCAGTTATTAGGCAACACTGAGGTATCTGCATTATTAACTTCAAATGCTCACGAAATAGTACACATTACACAAAGTTAGGTGCCCTTCAAAATTTGATTACGATTATTGATATCATAATCAATTATTCTCTCGCATAAAGGAAGACTAGAACTAGTCCCGTAATTTCAACCCTTGCATTCTTGAATTGAACTCTCCAGTTTCCCCCTTCGCTAAGTTTATTTTTTTTTATGTACAATGTCCTATAAGGAGAAAAATACTACTCCTAATAGGATTATTCTATCGGTGGCTGATATTTCTCATTATATATATATATATATATATATATATATATATAATACCTACAACGAAACGGTCGTACGGGTCGTACGGTACG
>NW_017675052.1:5805-7328 GCF_001879085.1 Nicotiana attenuata
ATGGAGCTATTTTTAAGCCAATTCAGTCATTTCACTAAGTAACCATCTCTATAACTTTTCCATACTCAACAGCCTCACAGATGCTGCTCAACATCCTTTAAGTATATGTTTCAGCAAACAGCATGGTCAAGGACATAACCTCTCTTTTTCTTTTTCTTTTTCTTTTTCTTTTTTATATTTATGGTTGGCCTAATCGTATCCTAATAAAGGTAAAGTCTCAGCAACTTCAATCGACATGGAATACCAATCTTCCTCGAAAATATAAAAGAATAATACTTTGGGAAATTATCAACATTGTCAATCCTACCAAAATCCAGTTCAGAAACCCTAAAGAGCACAAAACATGTTTCTAGTTATATTGTTCTCATCGTTAGACGAGTTATTTGTGACTAGGCAATGAACAGGAGATTGCGCAAAGTAATTTATTGACCATCAAGAAGATAAAGTGATGCAAGAAACATATTCACAAGGGGCCAGCCTCAAAAGTAAGCTATTTGTTTTATCAGGAAGTACCTCCACTAATACACTTGGATCAAGTCCAACTTTCTCGCTAAGTACTGATCCTTCAGAAAAGGAAGCCATCATACTGCAAATTTTTTTGTGAAAGAAAGGTTGACATTTGCTTTAGTTAGAAAGAACAAAACTATGAAGAGATGAGAAAGAATTCAACAATAGAACCTTCCCATAACCATATTGACCACAAGCTTCATTGCAGCTCGATTACCAACTTCACCAAGGTAAAATCTTGACTGAGATAAAGGAAGAAAATATTAGGTGGTGGAAAGAGTCGCAACACTCAGTGAAGGGCAGAATGAGACCTTCCCCATGATATCCAACAGTGGAGCAACTATTTCATACAGCACGTTGTCATCTGAAAGGTTTGCGGCCATGGTTTGGACTTAATTCTTATTTTTTTGATAGTCTTAATAACTGGACTACATGCATTGCCTGTGGCTATAATTCATTGTATACTTATATAGATAAGGTATTATGTGAAAAATTTAAAAATCAGTAGTTTGTCAAATAATACGTTGTCCTATTTATGAATAAAGTTCAAGTAATCCAAATTAATTACGCCTTCCTGCGTAGTTTAACTGGCATAACTGCATTTACATATACCAGAGTGCAAAGCCATAAATGAAATTCAGATAGCAGTATGAAAGCCATAGAAAAGCAACCAAAGAAACTTGCGTCCAGCAAATGCAATATCTATTTTAACAAATATATGAAATCACTAGGATAATTTTATTACCAACTTTGCATATGAATAAAAGATTGACTTAGAGCATGTCACGATGGTGTAACTTGTAATTAGTTCCTTTAAAGTACAAGCAACTTTGCATTTCTTCTCGTTCCAATTTCTTGCATCATTAACTATCATAACCTCACGCTTCTAGATATAACTAAGCTAGACATCTAACACCAGGAAAAAAAGAATCACTTCCAAACCCTGTTATGCTTACAAAAAATTTCCCTCAACCACTTATCAGAATTCTATACGTGTCATTCAGTGCTAAAGAGGC
>NW_017675052.1:10399-13802 GCF_001879085.1 Nicotiana attenuata
ATAAATGTTGATCACAAATTCAGGCCTAACAATGTGGTCCAAATGGGAGTTTCACCGGCCAGTTATTAGTTATGAGAACCAATGCTGCATTTACTTAGTCACATATTGATTATGAGGCAATATAAGTTTTTATAGTTGGTTAAATACAAAAACATACACTTTACTCCACAATTTATAGCTGTCCAGTATCTCACCTACTAGTGTTCTTTTCACTACCGGAATTTATATGAATTAATCGATGCAATGATTATGCCTATCCGGGCATAATCATTGACCTAAAGCCTGACAGAAACTTAGGCTAATATATTCAGATTAAGATAATGTGCAGACATTGATTAGGTCAACTGTCACAAACAAACTAACTAGGTTACCTATTTCGTTATATGGTGTAAAATTCGTGAAAATACCACAAACTAGCCGGTTTTTGGACTGATAATTGAAAAAAGCCAATATTTGCAAGGTCATTAAATAATAGTTATTGTTTTGCTGAAACACGGAAAGTTCCAACATGATATGCTAAATTATGAAGCTTCTGCGTACAAACTTCCATCATATTATGTTGGAATTCCAACACATTATGGAATGGGATCTTCCAACACATTATGCAGGAATCTCATATGTAAAAAATTCGAACTCCAATATATTATGCTAGAATTTATCGGGATTTTTAAGGATGTTTAAATTTTATCTTTACATAAAAAAGTAGCTAAATTCTGATTACTTTTTAAACCGCGACTATTTTACAATTACCAGTTGTCTGTCTATCTTTAAATATGACGACTTACCAAATATTAATGGAAATGACGGAAGGCCCAAAGGCTTGTCTTGTGCACCCACTATAACAAAAGTTCCTTTAACTTTGAGCAGTTCCTTTAACTGGAATTCAAAATGAACATGTGTTATATACATATTCATTGATAAGAATGTAAAGGGTTCTTATTGTTATGTTGGGGTATGTTAAGAAGCTTTACAGGAATCTATCATTAAATAATTTTTATCGTGTTATAAACTATCATTATTAACGGTACCATCAAGGCTTACTATATACTAGATTATTGGAAATCTTAGAACATCTCAATAATATTGATACCATCCCACTCTATGCCGAAAAACTAGTTAATACAAAATTTCGTCGAGTAAACGAAGTAATAAGCTCGCAGCTTTACAAGAGTTAGAGTGTCCTCCCAAGTTACTACAATAAAAGATTAGTTGAGGAAATAAGGAATGAGGCTTCAACCTAAGCAGAGTGACCTAAAGAAGAAATGGTCATGTAACAATAGAAAGTGTCACCTACCGAGGCTTCCGAGCCAGAGAGGAACACTATGTAGCATCGAATTTGCAAAATTTGAGCGTGGAGCTATTAGATAAAAGACTTCAGGAACACTATATCGCATCGAATTTGCAAAATTTGAGCGTGGAGCTATTAGATAAAAGGCGTGAAGCCGCCTTTATCTGATTGGCCGCCCAAAATTAGCGAATCAAGAGGTATTACAATCGAAGAGCCAACCTTTGACATTTCAATATCTGGGACTTGGTGCTAAGGAAGGTTCCACCAAGCACCCAAAATCCCAACGAGGGGAAACTAGGGCCGAACTTGGAAGGGCCAGACCAAATTCTCGAGATCACTGGAAAAGGATCGTGCAAACTCCAGGCAATGAACGGTATGTTATCATATACTAAAATGATAATTAACACTTATACGTATGTAAGTGTTAATTATCGGCAATGCTGGATTTCTATTGGTGGAACCATTAAGTCTGGGTTGAGGATTGCGTTATTATGGCAAGGGGAAAATATCAATTTGAAAGAAATTCAGAAGTAACTTGGATAAATAGGACAGCGTGGTAGTAGGGTTATAAACACCAAATTCGATTAATTTTTTAACATATATACCTAATATTATATAATATTAGTTATACCCGTAAATATTTAAATGATTTGAGTCCTAGGATGCAGGCCCAAGGAGGAAGGCGGGGGCTAGAGCACACGAAAATATGGGAATTTGGCAGAATTCCAGTTTTATGACCGTAAAACGCCAAAAATTAAAATTTGGTCATGGCGGGCCAGTGACTATGGTTCCTTAGGTCGTATTTGATGTCCTGGAAAATTTATAGGCAATCCGAGTTCGAGGACCCGGACCCACGGTGGAAGGCGCGGGCTATAGCACACAATAAAATGGGAATCAGGCGAAATTCCAATTTTATTGCAGTAAAATGCCTAAAAATGTAACTTGGTCATGGAGGGGCTGTGACTATGGTTACTTATGTCACATTTGATGTCCCCGGAAAATTTTAGGCGATCCAGGTCCCGGCGGAAGGCATGGGCTATATCACATGAAAATATGGGAATCGGGCGGAATTCCAGTTTTATGACCCAAAAATGACAAAAAAATGTAATTTGGTCATGGAGGGCGGTGATTATGGCTCCTTAGGTCGTATTCGATGTCTCGAATTTACATTCTAATCGTTGTATGCAAAACATGGGGCAACCCGCCTACGGGTTAGAGATTAAAATTAGCCCTTTTGCATTTTTATAAAAGAATTAATTAAAAAGAATAAAGGGAAGAGAAATAGGTTGGCCAGTTAATAGTCAAGCATTGGGCAAATTTTAATTCCAGCCCAAACAAACCCCTGAACCAAACCCGTTTCAACCCAGCCCAGATCACCCCGACCCGGTCCAGTCCCTTTAAAAGCCAAACGACGCCGTTTAGGGACACAATCAATCCTGACCGTCTAGGTTTCTCAATCTAACGGTCAGGAACTGATGGATCAATAATACATAACTGTCTAAATGGCCCCCTACCCCCCCCCCCCTGTCCGTCGTCTCTCACACCCCACTACACAAACCCGAAATTCCGCCGTTCCCCGCCATAAACCGCCGGCCGGAAATCGCCTCCGCCGGCGGCGATTGTCCAAATCCCCCAAAATTTACACCCCAGCCTCCTCTCATCCCCCTCATTACGGATCTAAACCCCTTTTCCCTCAAATCCTACCCAAACGACTCGAATCCTTGAAACCCTAGCGTCGCCTCCGCCGTGTCCGGCGGCGCCACCACCAATCAATACCAAATTTACACCCCTTGACCACCATAACCCCCTCTTCCCAAATCCCAAACCAATTTCCTTCAAACCTAGCGAGAATTGTTCGAATCCTAGATCTAGGGTTCAGATTTGGGGTCTCAAGGAATTTCAGCCTGCTTGGATGTTTCCCAGTGATCGTTTGATCCTCTCATAATGTTGTATGCTTATTTTTGGCAAAGAATAGGCAAGTAACATCATTTGGGGATCAAGTTCAAAAGACAGTCAAGATTAATTTTAAATTCGTGTTAGTATCTTCATCTTGTAGTTTTCTTTTACTGTTTTTTGCTTTATTTTTTAGCTTTTGTCTAGTTCCTATCGATTTTT
>NW_017675052.1:15156-18532 GCF_001879085.1 Nicotiana attenuata
TTTTAGCACTAATATTCCACTCCTGGAAAAATAGAATTAAAACTGGGGGTTTATATTTCGTTGGTCTTATTTCAACTTTATATAATTTTTTTGGAATCAACTACATTAACCACAACTTAACATATTTTACTGAATATAATCTAAGAAATTGCCAAATGAAGAACTAACTAAACACTACAAGCTACAAAAACAGTGATTAGGAAAGTTGGCTTAATTTACAAAACACTATAGAGACCCATTGAATCTCTTTAGGGGTCCTTTTGGGTAACCAACAAGGAGCGGTAAAGATTTTAGGTCTGAAAGCACGCGTTGTACTCTTTTTCCTTGAATCGGTTTTGTCCCAAATGGGTTTTCCGGCAAGGTTTTTAACGAGGCAACAATGGATCGTGCTAACTTAAAATAGAAGGCCGGTCATGAATCACTGTCAAAGATCGCATCATCAGTATCTGAGGCTTTTTTCTATGATCAACCTCGAATACTGGGGGGGCATTACCCTAGGATATCGACTTTAGCAAGGAAAGAAATTTCGTGATTCAAAGGTCTCGATCGAAAGGATTTATTATAAGGGCCAAACGGTCAATTGAACTGTGCCCACATAGACTGCGCGAGCCCTGGCACAAAGCATGTACATGTGTATAACTATTATGCACAATTTTCTTGCATTTCTCAAGGAATTTCCTACATCCGATCTCCTAAAGGTATCGAGCCCAAGGGCCACCTTAATCCGAGTTCGAACAATCACTCTCTCTCGGGGACTACCGCCCGAAAAAAAAATCAGATGGTCCGGCTATCGGAGCTCGGGGGCACAAGACCTATTAGGCAACGCCAGAATCTTAAAGGCTATGGCCATCCCCACTCGGGGACTATTATCTTAGGCAAGTCCGGATAACTCGGGGTGACAAGCCCAATTGGCAGCACCCGAACTAAAAAGGCTACAGCCGAATTAAAACGATTCAGAGACGTTCGAGACCCGTAACGAAAACATCAAGGCCTTAAAATTTCATAACCGGTTCTAAAGGATACTTCGGCAAACTGATCTAAGAAATTATAAGTATGTTGGGGAAAAACTTCGAGTCACACCAAACCCCCATGATGCATTAAACAAAATAATGTTAAATGCAAGGCTTGTTCGAACCTCCGAACATAACCTAACCATTTAGTGCTAAGGCATTTTAATCTTTGCAAACATAAACAATAAAACAAAGGAAAAAATTCAGAAATTTCTGAAAAAAGCCTAAGTGGCCTAGTTTTCGCCAGGGGCCGCCTCGTCACCTTCGGGGTCTCCTCCGCCCTTGGACCTACTCAACCCCTTGGAGTCATTATCATCCTCGGGATAAGACAACTTTTGGCCTCGGCTTCGAGCTCCTTGGCACTTCCAATCTCGGCCGATAAGTCGAAACCCCGAGAACGAACATGGTCTCAGAGAACAAAGGGGACTCGGAGATGTCTATCACACCGAGTACATCCTTCGGGGCATTGTCCACTGCCCAGGAAGCCCCGACCAAGGCTCCCTCGTCGGCCTCCCTAACTTGAGGCAAAATATTTAAATGTAGTGCAACCCAAAAGCACTAATGTTGACTAACATATATATGCCGGTTAAATAGTTTTACCATGGTGATTGGACTTGATTTGGTCCGAGACCTCACTCCGAATCAAAACAGTGTGAGGATAGTAGTAGAATACCCCTGAGGGTAACAGTACGGCACAAGTCCCCAAACATGGCATTCAGCCCAAGTTAATAGAATCATTTCGAAAACACATAAGGATCATATAGAGTTTTTGATTAATTTGTATTAATCCGTTATATACATATGATATAAGTGAATATTATATAATCAATACAATTGTGATTACACATATGTTTTTATAGTTGAATAAAAAAATAGCCTTGGTACTAACTACATATTCACAATAACCTCGGGTTAATATACACATTATATTAATATAAGTATATAATGGTTAAATTTTATCGGGTTGCAAGAATCTGGATACAAATTATCCAATACAGGTGAGGTCGGAGTGTTAATGATGAAACTGTCCCCTCTGTTGATCCCTTCAACAGTACTTTATGACGGGAGAGCTAACCTGACATGCCATGTTATAAATACTTGACCTTGTGATCGAACAAGTTCCATTCAAAAATAATGTAAACCTTTTGTTTCTGCGAACGTATTGGAAATGTTTGTAGACACTAACACCTGAAAGTTCCTTTTCTTGATGTTATTAGAGTTACATTCTTCTAACTTGCATTTCATGTTACCAGCATTTTGAACTTGGGGAGTTGGGAAGGTATGTAGTACTACTAAATATATTGAGAATGTAATAATATATTGACTTGGTCCTTGAGTTGATGAGTTACAAGTTTACTAAATTGTTGCTTACTTTCTGTTTTAATGTTTAATTACTTTCTGTTTTAAAGAAACCCTTAGCGTTCTAGTGTAAGCATGAAAATGCAATACACTTTAGCACTCAAAACATATAATCAGTACTTCTATATTAACAAAATAATAATACTGATGGTATGTATATACATATGAAACATTTATATATACATACTTCTATATATAAAATGGCGGATTTCCAATTTTATGGCCGTAAAATACTAAAAAATATAATCTGGTCATGGGGGGCTGTGACAATCACATCTTTGTCCATTGATATTCGAACCACTATCATGATTAGTGTTATACTATTATGAATATTGAGGTCCCACAATTTAACCGTATAATTTAAATGATATAGATCACAATGTTACTACAATTAATGTTATACATCGAAATATAGTGTTGTAACCGCTGACGCCAACATCATGATATAAGCGGTTGAAGAGATTGAAGGGTGGCTTTTTGTACAATTCCCAGAAGCATTAATTGTAGGCGGCCGGCGGCCGACCTTTTGGCTTCCTTAGCACATTCAAACGATCTTTAAAAATGTACAAACCCTATAACCTTGTGGATATCATTCTCTTAGTGCTTCAAAAATTTTATTTAGCCCTTTTCAATTTCCTTGAACTCTCCCTTCTCTTTTATAACAACATTTTCCATTCCCTTGGATCTTTCACTTTTAGAGATGGCAAAAACTTCTAAAACCGTTCCTCAAAAGGAAAAAGCTTCATCGTCTTCTCGAACGACCAAAGGTAAACCGGTGGTTCCCCCTAGTATCGAGGAGTGTACTCCCGGGCCTTGTGATACATCTTCTGACTTCAGGTTGAAAACCCCACCTCTGTTCCGGGACGATATGAACCCATGTCTCGATATATCAACTTAATAACTGAAATCGAGAAAGTGAGGGTCGACTATGTTGGACGGAGGCGGTGCAAGTGGAGATTCCTTCATGAGGAGAAGACATAACCAAGCACAAAGCTGGCTTCCTCGGT
>NW_017675052.1:22243-26564 GCF_001879085.1 Nicotiana attenuata
ACAAATTCACAGCCTATTTATGTAACGACCCGGCCGGTTATTTTTGGAATTTACGCCCGATCCCCTATTAACTGTTTTCCCAAGTTTATTTCTGCTATTTCAATTTGCCGGGATGTTCGGTTTTGAGTTTCGGAGAGTTTTGGGACACTTAGTCCCTAAATGAGAGCTTAAGTGTTGGAAAGTTGACCGTAGTCGGAACAGTGTGAAGACGGCCTCGGAATGGATATCCGATGATTCTGTTAGCTCCGTTAGATGATTTTGGGTTTAGGGACGTGGTCGGATTGTGTTTTGGAGGTCGGTAGCTAATTTAGGCTTGAAATGTCGAAAGGTCGAATTTTGAAGTTTCTAGTTCGATAGTGAGATTTTGATCCGAGGGTCGGAATGGAATCCTGAGAGTTGCAGTAGTTCCGTTGTGTCATTTGGGACGTGTGTGCAAAATTTCAGGTCATTCGGACTAGGTTTGATAGACTTTTTGATTGAAAGCGAATTTTGAGAAATTTGGAGTTCTTAGGCTTGAATCCATGGTTAATTTGAGGTTTCGATATTGTTTTAGGCGTTTTAAGGATTGGTACAAGTTTGGGGAGTGGTATTAGACTTGTTGGTGCCTTTGATTGAGGTCCCGGGGGCCTCGGGATGAATTCGGATGGTTGACGGGGAGTTTTGAGGTATATTACAGCTGCTGAACCTTGCTGCTTCTGGTGCGATGCCGCAGATGCGGGGAAAAGGAGCGCAGAAACGAAAGGGGCCTGGGAAGGCTGGAAACCACAGAAGCGGCTTAGGGGCCGCATCTGCGATGCTGCAGATGCGGTAAAAGGGATCGCAGAAGCGAAAAAATTGGGAATTAAGTGAAAAAACCACAGATGCGGTTCAAGGACCGCAAATGCGGTACCGCAGAAGCGAAGATTGGGCCGCAGATGCGAAAATGCTGGGCCAGAACATATAAATAGTTGCCTTCGCGAATTTGAGATTTTTGAGGAAAACAAAGGGGAATAACTTGGAGGTAACGTCCTTGACTTCATAACTCATTTTTATGTGATTAAAGACCTAATTAGTGATGAGAAATTTTGGAAAAATGGGTAATTAGGGCTTGAGTTTAAGAGGCCTTTAAATGAAGATTTGAGGGGTCATTTGGACTCCGATTTTAGTGTTCTTGTTATGTATAGACTCGTGAGAGTACGAGGTTTCTGAAAACGTAAATCTTACTCGGTTCCGAGATGTGGGACTGAGGGGCGTTTTGATCATTTTACTTAATTTCACGTATTAGCTTAGAATTTAATTATAGAATCAGTTGCTTGACGTGTTATTTACATTATGAAATTTAATTGAATAGATTTGGGCCATTTGGAGTCGGATACTCGTGGCAAAGGCGTGGTTTCGGGTTGACTTGCACTTGTTTGAGGTAAGTGGCTTGTCTAACCTTGTGTGGGGGACCTTTCCCCGTAGGATTATTATCGTGGTAATTGAAATACCTCGTACGTGAGGTGACGAGCGCGTACTTGAGCTAATTGTTGAAAATTCGGTTTTTATTTAAGTATTTCAATTGAGTTCCCTCTCCCGTTTCATTTATTTGTGTATTTAGCCTGTTGTTAGTTAGAAAAGTATGTTTAGTAGACTTAATTACCTATTTGCTCAATTTGCCTTAATTGCAATACGTGAAGCATGTTAGGCTAGACTTATCTGTTTACTTGGTACGAAATCTAGCTTTGTTGAATATTCTTGTGTTGTTGTACTGTGTTTTACTTTGGGACTACAGGACGGTATCCCGGGAGCTCCCCTGCATGTTTACTTAGGGACTACGGGACGGTATCCCGGGAGCTCCCCTGTATGTTTAATTTGGGACTACGGAATTGCATTCCGGGAGATCCCCCGGCACATTTATGAGTTGGACTACGGGACTGCACCCGGGAGATTCCACTGGATATGATATATATATTTGGGGGCTACAGGACGGTATCCTGGGAGATCCCCGGTTATTATTTTGGAGCTGCCCTGTATTCTCTTACTGTATTTTTACTTGCCCTTATAGTAGTTGCTGCTGCCTTCATATTTGTATTACTCATTACATTGTTTAATTCATTCTGTTAAACCCTGTATCTTATTTAACCTCAGTAGGGCCCTGACCTTCCTCGTCACTACCCAACCGAGGTTAGGCTTGGCACTTACTGAGTACCGCTGTGGTGTACTCATGCCTCTTCTGCGCATGTTTTCATGTGCAGATCCAGGGACTTCTTCTCAGTCCTACCATCCTTGAGGGAGGCGACTACTTAGAGACTTCGAGGTACATTTGCCGCGTCCGCAGACCGAGGAGTCCCTTTCCATTCCTGCTTTCTAGTATTTAGCCCTTCTGTATTTTTTGTTCTTATTAGACAAATTCTGGAGTTGAGCTATGTAGCATTTCTCTTTCCTTAGCTTGTGATTCGTGGGTTTCCGGGTCTTGGATTTGGATATTGGCTTTGAGTTACATATATGGTGTATGCCGAGCGGCACATTTGAACACTATTATTGCTTATTTCTGTTTTTAAATTGTTTTATTTCCGCAAGTTGGTTATGTTTCCACAAATTTAGGCTTACCTAGTCGTAGAGACTAGGTGCCGTCACGATAATTCACGGAGGGCGAACTGGGGTCGTGACAATTTAATAATCTACATCCAAACCTGATCTCTTAAAATCAAATTTTCCTAAGCAAATATAAGTTCCTAAGATGCAATGTCTATCATATCATTATATGAATTAGAATAAACAATCATTTCTTACCATGATGATAGAAAAGAAACAAAAATACGATAGCTTGTGTATCTTTTTTTAGTTACTAGCTTAATGAAATTCTCTCTTAAGGATGGGAATTCTATACTACTACTCTAACTAAAACCTTAAATGTTCTGGTAAGTATAGGTTCATAATCATTTATAAATTACTGCAAGAATGCTATTTCTTTTAACTCAATAGTACACTAATTTATAGATTATTCATAACTGCTGCTCTAGCAAACCTCACACCCATGACATGGACCTTTAACACGGAAAAGAATAAGTCTTGGCAATAGATAGATTCTGCAATCAGAAAGATATCTCAGCGAGATATCTCAGCGGTACTCTATATATTTATATTCTTTATCTAAGCACTTAACAACGTTCAATCTAATATATGAATAGCCGAGGGCCTGTTTTACACCATTTGAAGGTCATTCTTAAAGTAACAAAGGGCGTCCATGCTTATTAAAGGATCTGAAAATCTTTGTCCATGCTACATACATCGTTTCATACAGAACACGAATCCCATGTACAAGAACACTAACCTGGGCAACTATAGGATTTTCTAAATTAGGATTTTCTACATCCAAATAATAACATGACTTTTACCAAATTAATGTACATAGAATCTATTGTAAATCAATCGACAAGAATCAATCCAAAATCTACTGTAAATCGATTGCAAGCGACTGATTTAACCGGGAAAAAGAGAAGTTAACAGGAGAAGAAGATGGACGGGCACTACGGCAGGATGTTGACGCAACAGCGAGTTGGGAACTGAGTTACTGTAAATCAATTGACCAACATCAATACAAAATCTACTATAAATCGATTGGAAGAAGATAAGTTAATTTAGTGCAAATCGATTCGACTGTAAATCAATTGTAAATTGAAGAGAAGAGAATTTACCTGGAAAAGATGGGTTGCCATTAACGCACTCGTACTGCCTCGACACACTATAAATCACATTGTCGTTGACGCAACAACGAGTTAGAGTTTTTCGGCAGCGAAGTCGATTCAAGATAGAAATTGATTCTACCATAAATCGATTCTACTGTAAATCGATTGTAAATCGAAGAGAAAAGAATTTACCTGGGAAAAAGATGGGCTGCCGTTGACGCACTCGCACTGCCGTTGGCACACCGTTGACGCAGCAGCGAGTTAGGATTTTTCAGCGATTTAGAATTCGATGTTTTATTGTTTTTCGTTCAACTGGGGAGTGAGTTAGGTTTTTCGTTCTATTATTTTCTAATTGGGGAGGGAAACGATAAAAGGTATCAATAAAATTGGAGGGATAGATTTTCTCTTTTCGTGGGGAGGAATTATTAAAATAATAAAAGATTAATTTAAATTAGCAACTTTTAGGGGCTATTATTTTTTATTGCAGGTAAAAGGATATATTTTACTGGCTAATGGTCATATGCCGCTAATATTTAAGCTTAAAGAATTTATTAGCGACCATTGCCTTATTGCCACTAAATAATTGCCGCCAAAGGCCTTTTTGTAGTAGTGGAAACAACACCTAGTAGGCATTTCAGCACATCGTTCACATTCTTCACACATCCTCAATT
>NW_017675052.1:27872-28737 GCF_001879085.1 Nicotiana attenuata
TAAATGTTATATTTAAATGTTTCCATATACGACTTTCAAATACCATTTGGAATAAATAAGGTACACTTTATCAAATAAAATAAAGAATTTGAGATGTTTCAAATTTAAGTTTCGACGGAGTGTATTACGAATTGTGAGCACGTGATTTTTGCCTCGCTTAAATTACTCCAATAGAATTCTTAAAATTAGGATTTTTCTTTATTTGTTTGATTTTTAGGAATAATTACATAATTCTTGTGATTGTTTGCATTTTGTGTGCATTTTAATTGATATAATTCATAAAAAATACAAAAATAGCATATTTGCATTTAGGACCCAATTTTATATTTTTAGTTCTATTAGTTAATTAACATTACAAAAATGGAAGAAAACAACAAAAATTAGCCCTTTTGCATTTTTATAAAAGAATTAATTAAAAAGAATAAAGGGAAGAGAAATAGGTTGGCCAGTTAATAGTCAAGCATTGGGCCAATTTTAATTCCAGCCCAAACAAACCCCTGAACCAAACCCGTTTCAACCCAGCCCAGATCACCCCGACCCGGTCCAGTCCCTTTAAAAGCCAAACGACGTCGTTTAGGGACACAATCAATCCTGACCGTCTAGGTTTCTTAATCTAACGGTCAGGAACTGATGGATCAATAATACATAACTGTCTAAATGGCCCCCTACCCCCCCCCCCTTTCCGTCGTCTCTCACACCCCACTACACAAACCCGAAATTCCGCCGTTCCCCGCCGTAAACCGCCGGCCGGAAATCGCCTCCGCCGGCGGCGATTGTCCAAATCCCCCAAAAATTTACACCCCAGCCTCCTCTCATCCCCCTCATTACGGATCTAAACCCCTTTTCCCTCAAATCCTACCCAAAC